>NW_027672811.1:0-132000 GCF_964194105.1 Spermophilus citellus | reverse complement strand
GGCCATTTGTATTGTTTTTGTAAGGAGAATTGTCTGAAACCAGGTAATTTAAAGAAATCATTCATTTTTCAGGAATTTTTTTATTGTTTTAGCTTCTAAAACTAATGCAGAATGATTGTGTGTATTATATTTCACTGTGTATTGAAAGAGAAAAAAATGTAGCTTAGACAGCTGTTTCTGTATTTTTAGTGAGATAAACACATACCTAAACTTTTAATATATTTTATAAAGCAAATTACTTTTTTCTAGGGTATAGGATAGGAATGACTTGGAGTCCAGGAAAATGTATAGATTTTTAATGAACAGTAGAATTGCTAGGCATCAAGAAAGAAATTGTATGTGATAGATGAAAAGGTATTAAATTTGGGCATCCTTTAATCCTTATTCCTATCTCAGTAGAATTCCTCCTCTTTGCTTTAAGATAGAGCTTCACTACTTTTCAGAAGAGCACACATAATTTTTTTCCCTTCTAAATTGTCTGTATCATAATTTGTGAAGAAATTTTTGACTTCATTTTTCCCTGACTCTTTCTACTATGAAGGTCCACCCTATAGCCTACAGAAGACTTTCTGAGCAAAATTTTTATCCTTCCCAGGTGTGAAGATCATTTGCTTGCTTCTGGCTTGCATGGGAGCTAGAGATCTAGATGTATGTTTATACATTTATTTAACAAGCCTGTATTGAATTCTAAGCACTACACTAGGCATTGAATTATAAAGGTAAATACAGATATGTTTCCCTGCTTTGGAAATCTCACAGTCTTTTGGGAAAACACAAAAATAAATAATTACAGTACACAGTGGCCAGTACTATATTGGAGGCCTGGCCAAGTGCAGCACAAGGATACAGGAGAGAGTGTTTCTTAGGAATTCAGGAAGGTGACATTTGTAACAAACAGAAAATGGCCAGAGGAGGATATTTCAGGCTTTTTTGTGAAGAAATATTTGACACCATTTGTGAAGAAAATTTTGACTAAAAATCTTTTGATTCCTGTTTTTAGATTTTTTTTTGTTATATGATTTGCCTTTTTAGAAAAACTACTATAAACCAGTTACAGAACATGAAAACATACCACATATTGAGGCCAGGGCCTATAGTATGTTTTGTCTGCAGTATCTGATATACTGGTGTGCAGTGGGGAAGCAGGGATGTTTAACAGTGATACTGAAATGATAGGTCATAGTAGCGTGAGGAGCACTATACTGAAGTTTACATTTTACCATGTAAAAAGAATGGACCTGTAAAGATGGTTGGGTAGGAAGTTGGCATTGGTGCTCAGTTCTTAAGTAAGGTAACGAACGAATTTGCTATAGTGCAAGAAGCTGATGGGAGCTATAGCAAAGAGAATTAAGGAAAACCAGATTCTGAATTTTTTTTTTTGAAGTTGGAATTAGTAAAAGTGGTTGAGTATGGGAGGGAGCAAGGGAGATATTAAGGATGACAGGTTTTTATCCTGAGTATTTAGTTATATGTTTGCACTACTGTTTGGTTTTTCAGGTAGCCATTTAGTTAGTATAGTTTCTCCCCCTGGAAACAAATAAACAAAACAAAAAGGAAAAGAAATTTTAAGACAAAGTACTCTGAAGTAACAGAGGTCACTTACAATGACTTAAAATGAAAGGGGTTGAAGAATTTGCTTGTTAGGTTTCAGTGATTTGGAAAATCCCATAAAACATTTTGTCTTAAAACAACCAACTAGTTGATTATCAGTGTTATCATGGGTAGGATTCCTTTGTCACTGCTTTGTTGAACTTAAGAAAGGAATACAGGCAAAAAAGAAAACAAAAATACAAAAACCTTTCTTAAAGTTCCTAACTGGCAATGTTACCAAAATACCTTACTTGGCAACTAAATATTAATTATAAGCTAGAGCCTTTTATTTTTACTACAGTTTTGTATTTATTTGTAGGCCAGTTCATTATTGAGCCAAGTAACAGTGAAGGAAACATAAGCACTGGCTGTGACATTTTTAAGTTATTGAAGAAATACATATTGTTTGAATATGTGATCACTATTTATCAACCATTGTTATCTATGTAGGAGGACTCTTCCTTTCTCCCCTACTCATTTGTAGAATATGTATTTTAAAGCTTTGTGAAATATTGAAATTTCCAGATTATATTTTCCCCAAGGTAATTTAAGAAACTTCTATGATA
Source organism: Spermophilus citellus (assembly GCF_964194105.1). Lineage (NCBI taxonomy): Eukaryota > Metazoa > Chordata > Mammalia > Rodentia > Sciuridae > Spermophilus > Spermophilus citellus. The sequence goes on along the minus strand of NW_027672811.1, from coordinate 129,844 downwards.
ATGTTCTGTGGATTATAGTTTACTCTTAGGATGGTATTGCTAAATTAGTTATACAGATAGTCAACTTTATGTTCTAGGCTCATAATGCTTTTATATCACATGGAGTTTTTAGTTGTCTAAACTATAAATGCCAAAAGAAAGGGGGAGATAGTAGAGTATGTTCAATTTACTTAAATTTTTATCTTTCAAACGTATATGGCCAATAGAATGATTCAATATTAGTTTTTAGTTTTCATATCATGTCATCTTAATAGATAAGGTAGTATGGCTGAGTTAGTGGTATAGGCTGACAAAATTTATAATTTAAAATACCAAATATATATTAGAGAAATGCTCTTCTATACCATTAAAATGAACTGTTACTTGTGAAGGAAAATGTTGATGTTGTTTTATGCATTTTGCTGATTTAGCTTTGAGTCTTACTTTGCAATTTAGCTAAAGTATGCCATGACTGTCAGTGTTCAACCTATTGCCAGCAGGTAAGAGTTCAGAATTTTGACTGTAAAATTCACCTAAGTAAGTTTTTTATTCTTTTACTTAGAGGTGTAAAGGATGTATTAAAGAAGAGACTGAAAAACTATTATAAGAAGCAGAAGCTAATGTTGAAAGAGAGCAGTTGTGCTGATAGTTACTATGACTACATTTGTATTATTGACTTTGAAGCCACTTGTGAAGAGGGTAATCCACCTGAGTTCATACATGAAATAATTGAATTTCCTGTTGTTTTATTTTTTTTATTTTATTTTATTTTTTGAGAGAGTGAGAGAGAGGGGGACAGAGAGAGAGAGAGAGAGAGAGAGAGAATTTTTAATATTTATTTATTTTTTCTTAGTTCTCGGTGGACACAATATCTTTGTTGATATGTGGTGCTGAGGATCGAACCCGGGCCGCACGCATGCCAGGCGAGTGCGCTACCGCTTGAGCCACATCTCCAGCCCCGAATTTCCTGTTGTTTTATTGAATACTCATACCTTGCAAATAGTAAGTGAATTGTTATATCTTCATTTTATTTTTAGCAGCAACTATTTTGGTGTTCACTACTAAGTTGGAGGGTCTCATTGCCATTTTAGCTAGAATAGAATTTTAAAGTGAGCTTTTTGCTCTTATATTAGCTTAACAGAAAAAAAAACTATAATCAAACAATAGTGGAAATAGCTTCTCCCCCTTTCCAGTAGCTAACATTATAATAGTGTTTTTTTTGTTTGCTTGTATCTCAGTATACATCAAAACCACTTGGGGAGGAAAAAACAAACAAACAAACAAAAAAACCAAAATCAAACTAATGTTTGGGGCTGGGTTTGTAGCTCAGTTAGTAGAGCATTTACCTTGCATGTTTTGAGGCTCTGGGGTTCTATCCTCAGCACAACATCAAAACAAATAAATAAAATAAAGGTATTCTGTCTACAACTAAAACCAAACAAACAAAAAAACCCAACAGATGTTTGGTTCTATTCCCAGAGGTGCTAGTTTAGTTTTTCTGTCATAGGGCCCCTGACATCAGCATATTTTTTTTAAAAAAAGCATCACAGGTGGTTTTAACTAATCTTTATAAATGACAATTTGTAGAAATAACTGGCCATCTTTTTGATGGAAAGTTTATTGAGGAAATAGCTCTTATAACCTTGGTTTCTAAGCAACATAATATGTCTGCTTTAGATAATTATTATTAGTACATTCATAGTTCAAGAAATCATCGAATAAATTCCCCAGAATAGTACTTTTATATAATCTGAGTGAGTATATATCAGAACATCTTATCTATCTGAAAATCACTTTTGTAATAACTCTATTGCCACCAACACACTGGCAGTAAGTATAAAAAGGCTTTGCATGAAAATGAATGGCTTTTTCTGTTGAGAGCTCTTCCATAATCCCAGTGATTTGGGAGTTCGAGGCAATAAGTTCACGGCCAGCTTGGGCAATTTGGCAAGGCCTTGTCTTAAAAAAAGGCTAGGTGTGTAGCTCAGTAGTCGAGTGGCTCTGGGTTCAATCCCCAGTACCACAAATAAACAATTATCTGATAATTCTGGTGACTGAATTTGTTGTGTAGGGTCTGTCATATATTGGGTCATATTTTTAACTTGTTATCCTTTTCTTTAGGAAGATACGTTTCAGCAATATGTAAGACCAGAGATTAACACTCAGCTTTCTGATTTCTGCATCAGTCTTACTGGAATTACTCAGGTTATAATTTTGTGTTACTTTTTCTAAAGCTTGAAAGACGTTTTTTAATTTGTGATTTATTTTATAGATGTTTTTAAAAAGTCATTGTTATGAACAATTTCTGGCAAGTCTTTTTTCTTAACTGTGTTGTGACCACTGGCTTATTCTGCCTATCCTCCTGACTTCCAGACTGTAAGGATACTGAAGATACAGACTAACTAGACTGTGAATGTTTTCCTTGCTTGGTAAAGATCTTTCATATTATAATAAAAAGACTTAGAACTTGGCATGAGGGCTTGGCCCTAGCTACACAGAATGCTGAGGTGTGATGATCAGTTGGGCTCAGGAGTTCTCATTTGGTCTGGGCAAGATAGTGAGACCTGCATCTCAGAAACAAAAAGCACATTTTACTTTTCTTTTATGGAGTTGTAATTGTGCATCTAAAGATTTCCTGTGTAAAATGAAGCATTAGCAAAGTAAGTATTATTGTGCTGTACTTGAAGATAAGGTTTAGAATGTATGTGTGTACAACTTGACTGTATATGTATCTTAATCTGTCTTTTAGTGTGATCTTTTTTTGTTGTTATAGTATTCTAATAAGTAGGCCCTTCTTCGTTCATCCATTTATCTACTCCACACATATTTGATTATCTACTGAAATATATGTTATAGAACTAGGGAATCAGTCTAGTCAGTCTCTGTCTTCATCTTTCTTATGATCTATAAGTCAGACAAAATAATCCACGTAATTAGGAAGAGTGACAAATCAGTGTTTTATTAGGGTATTGTGGGCATCTATAAAAAGGATTCTTGTATGTGTAGAGGGCTATCCTAGGAAAAGCTTCCTCATGTTGGTAATCTTTGAGTCATGATAGTAAGTAAACAGGAAGGAGGGTTGAGCATTTCACTTGTGAAACAGCAGATACATATAGTTCAGGATGGCTCAAATGTGCATGGGCTAGTGAAAAAATGGTCTAGGTAGCCAGGGGCAAATCAGACCATGAAAGCTCTTGTGTGTCCTTTTATCCCAAAGCCTTGAAGAGTGTCTGGAAGATATTGAGAGTGATAGAGTAGGTCAGATTTACATTTTAGTAAGTCCAGTTTGGCAGCAGTGTGTATATAGTGTGGTGTGTAAAGGTGTGAGACTTGAGTTGGGAAGACCATTTCATAGGCTATGGCTTTGAGCAGATAAGAGATTGTCCTTTTTTCTACTCTGAGAATCAGTAAGCTACTAGGTTAAGGCCTCTAGAAAGAGAACCATTGGGGATGGTCTTAGGTCTTAATTTTGGGAGAATTATATACCTCAGTTGAAAGTAATATCTACTACTTGGCTATAAGCAATTTTTAATTATTTAGATGGTAGATCTATCTAACTGAAGGAAACTATGAAGAATTTAAAACAAGCCATCCTCTTATTGATAATTTTCTTGTATATGTCGGGGTGTTTTGTAGGACTATAAGTAGTTGTCTTAATTTTTAAATATTTTACTTGTATATCCTCAGGATCAGGTTGACAGAGCTGATACTTTTCCTCAGGTACTGAAAAAGTAATTGACTGGATGAAATTGAAGGAATTAGGAACAAAGTATAAATATTGCATATTAACAGATGGGTAAGTATTTAGGGAATTCACCTTTTTAAAATTATTTTTTAGGATTAAAAATTACCTTATTTAACTTAGGATGCCACTCTAGGGCCTTTAATAAATAAAAATATTTATTAAAATATTTCAATAAATAAATATTTGCTAAAGGCTCTAGAGTCATCCCATAGGAGATAGTATTTTCCCTTTTTTATTTTTACTCCTACTTAAATTTTGAATCCTAGAGATCAAAGAGGAGGGAAAGCAATGATAACATTTTAATCCAAGACTAGAGGTCTAGAAAGATAAATATTAATATGTGAAACTAAATGTCTTTCCTAAAACTGATTTTAAACACATTTGCCTTCTTGCAGAAGTTCAGCTTGGCATTCAAGGTTTCTCATCCCACTGTATCCATTTAGCCTAATCCACCTGCCATTATTCATTTTTAGTCAGGCTACCCATGAATTTACATGGTATATCCTTTCTTTGTGTACTTCATGTTTTCCTGTCTGCTGAGAATCTCTTTCTCATTATTTCTTTGTCATTATTCAAAGCCTTAACGTAGTCTTTTTACCCAGATTTTACATTTCACGTTGTTTAAGTCTTATACTCTATATGATGTATTTCATTCTGACTACATATTCTTATATCTAATGTTTATTCATGTAGGACTTATTTTTGCAAGGAAATTAAAAATCATTTTAGGGTAAGGATTTTTATTAACCAATAGTCTTCCACAATGCTTAAATGCTGAACCCAAAGTATATGCCCAACAAGCATTTGTTAAGTGAAAGGCTAAATGGGAAGATCAGAAAGATTAAAACCAGGATTACAGGCATTGTGCAAGAGCAACTCCTCTGCCATAATGCCAATAAGGTTGAAGAAGAAAATCCCAAATAATTTCTGTTTTAAATTGTAGATGGTTTGTATTCTAATGCTGAGATTTGCCAACCTGAAGGATTTGGGAATCTCTCATATAAGAGCATTGAATTTAATCACATCATAGTTGAGTTTAGAAGTTTGGGAAGATGTTGGTGGACCTTTGTGGAAATCTGTCACTGATTTTAAACATGAATAAGCAATATTCCTGCTAATGCTGACAGGTGCTTCTATCATACCACAGTATATGCAGTTCTGTAAACACCTCAAATTCTGGGACAAATCATTGGAAAACCTGTGCGAAACAAAAACAGTAATTGATACTTTCAGAAATATTTGGAAAGCCAGGAAAGCAACTTCTCAGGCTCATTGGAGGTTGCTTCAGGATATTAAATGTACGCAGAAAAGGCGTAGAAAAAGGCACTTGAGTTTAATTTTCCTAAAATACATTTGAAAACTTTCCTGTTGTGCCAGGGTAGCTGCTGAGTTGAAGCCTTTTTTATTTCCTGCTGAATGTTATAATTTCTATTGCTATTCTGATTCCCCTTGTCTAAGAAAAACCATGTATGAACCAACACAATTTCTATATTGCATACTCAGTATCGACTACCTTAACTAAAACATGTTGATTGGTGTTACAGAAAGATATAGGTTGCAAAACAGACATTTTAACCCTATTATATATAATCATTCTATGTATTTGTTTTTGTTTTTTGTTGTATTTTAAAACTTATCTAAGAACTTACTAATATGGCATACCTGGCATTACACAGTTATCTTAATAATTACAAAATAAAAGAGAGAAGAAAAAAAAAACTTAGCAAGACAGAAGACTGTCCAGTCATCAGCACCATAAAAACAATCAAGATGAGCCTAACCAAATTTAGTTTGTGGAAAAAAAAACTAATATGCCAACTTTCATCCCACCTTTAAAGTTAATTTTTGAAGTAAGGTGTTGTAAAAATTAATTCTTAATTTTGTAAGCTTGATGTTTTGTGTGAATATGGGAAAGTTGATATGTGTAGTTTAAAAAAACAAATAAAATGACTTAAAATACTCATTTGTGAGAATAGTATAGCCCTTACTTTATCCTCTTTTTCCCTATGTTTCTGATTTATAAGTTCATGGGATATGAGTAAGTTTTTGAACATGCAGTGCCAACTGAGCCGACTCAAATATCCTCATTTTGCTAAAAAGTGGATCAATATTCGAAAGTCATATGGAAACTTTTACAAGGTAAGATTTTTATATCACTGATTGTATTATTCTTTTAAAAATGTTTTTATTAGTGCACTATAGTAATACATAACAGTGGGATTCATTTGGACATAATCATATGAACTCAGAATATAAATTGCTCAATTTCAGTCCCTGGTGCTTCCTCTTTACCTCCCCTCCTCCCTTTGCCCTGATTATCCTATTCTTAATGAAAAGTTTTATGTTTTGCATGTACACTAATGTGTGATTTTCTAAGTGTTTTTTTTTTGTTTTGTTTTGTTTGCTTTATTCAGTTTTATCAGAAATTTCTACTGTGTATGGTGGTAACCACATATGGTTGATGGTATGTAGTTTATACCAGAGTTGTTTTTGTTTTTTCCCATTTTTTAAACTAAAAATGAGTTTTTACCCTACATCTCTTGAGGGTGGAGGGTAGAAATGGATAATTAGAGAGTAATTTTTTTTTTTACTTTTCATAAATTTAAAAAATTTGGAAGGTGCTGAGTATGGTAGCACATACCTTTAATCCCAGAGGCTCATCACTGAAGCAAGAGGATTATAGATTCAAACTATTAAAAAATAGTCAGCCTCAGCAACTTAGTGAGGCCCTAAGCAACTTAGGGAGACCCTGTCTCAAAATAAAATGTAAAAAGGGCTGGTGGTGTGGCTCACTGTTTAAGCACCCCTGAGTTCATCTCTGGTACCAAACAAACAAAAATCTTAAGGCTAACATTGTATATTTTTGTGAAATAACCAACTCTGTTAATTAGCTTTTTGTCAGACAAAATATCTGACAAGAACAACTTAGAGGACGAATGACTAACATTGGTTCACAGTTTCAGAGAGTCAGTCCATGGTCTGCTGGCTCCAAGGAAGAAACATGGCAGGGGAATGCTTCTCGGCTCATAGTGGCCTGGAAATAGCAAGAGAGCGAGAAAGATGGAAAGACAGGAAGGGGAAAGGGACAAAAAATTATCCCCAAGACCATGTCCTTGGTGGCTTGCTTCCTCCAGCCACATTTCCTCCCCACAGTTATCAGTCAGTAGTTTATTCAAATTATTAATTGATTAAATGGATTAATCTACTGATGCGGTTACAACCTTCACAATACTACCATTGCCTAAAAATCCCTCCTCTGAACCTTGTTCGTTGGGGACCATGCTTTTTATACATATGCTTTTGGGGGGACATTCTAGATCCAAACCATAACACTGGCTTAAACTAAAGTGAGATTTGATTTTTCTAAAAGTAGACTGAAACGGTGTGAGTTAAAATAAAGTCTAAGACAAATTTGTACAAGATTTTGGGGAAAACTCAACTACTTTCTCTGCATGGCATATCATTTATATGATATGGGCTTAGCATTTATAAAATTATATGAATGTGATATTTCTTTCATAGGCCTATATGTTCATAAAAATGATATTTTGAAGTCAAAGTGAAGAATAAAATATATCTCTTTCCTGTTAATCCTGTTCTTGTGTGTGTGTGTGTGTGTGTGTGTGTGTGTGTGTGTTTTTGTGTGTGTGTGTGTGTGTGTTTGCTTCTTCCTCTACAAATATTCATTTCTGGGAAGAATTTAAGCTCACATGATTTCTATTTTCCATAGAAATTTAATAGTGCTTGTCATTTTTGTGCATGCTCCCTAGAAACAGAAAAGGCTTGTTTACACTTATAGAAATCCCAAAAATGCAATGAAGTGTTCACTGCATTCCTGTGAACTCTTACAGAAAGAGGGGGCAAGGCAAGTATTAGGTCTCTAGTGTAAGATCAGATTGTACCTACAGAGCTCTTTCTCATTGGCTGAGCAGAAGAGTTAGAGAAAGGATTCTCTCACCTAGTTTCCTAGTTGAAGGGAGGAAAAACAATTTTCTCCTAGAGTTTTCCCAGAATGCTTTCAGTAAGACTTGATACTTTGTAATCACTTTCCTCACCATGAAGCCCAAGCAAAATTGTGAATATTTTAAGTTTCCTTTTGTGACGTTTTATTTCTAAAGACTCCGTTTCTTTTTACTTCATTGATTTGTTACTTGAAATGGATCATTTTCTCCGTGGTATTATCAGGACTTGTTTAGCTGGTTGTGATAAAAAGTCAGTAGGCTGAGTCTTGCAGCTCATCTTTAAACCACTCTACAAAATCTCCTGCTTGTTTTCCTGCCATTCACCATTCAGCAACACCTTGTTGGGAGCTTTCCATCTAAGCCAGAGGAAGCAGGAGGATTATGTGTTCTCTATCCATGTTTTCACTTTTTTTTTTTTAAACCAACATCCTGAAATGAATTTGCCTTTGATTAAGTTAACTGTTTTTCTTGCACTATCCAGGACTTTTTATCTCTGAGATTTTTTGTTTATGTGTGATAAAATATGTGTAACATAATATTTACCGTCTTAGTCATTTTTAAGTTTACAGTACATTGGCATTAAGTACATAGTTGTACAGCCATCATCACATCCATCTCCAGAACTTTTTCATCTTGTATAACTGAAACTCTGTTCCTGTTGAACTTTCCTCGATTTCTAGACCTGGTAGCCATCATCCTATTTACTGTCTTCATGAGTTTAACTTCTTTGTGTACCTCTTATAAGTGAAATCATACAGTATTTATTCTTTTGTGATTTTACTTGGCATGATATCTTCAAAGTTTTTTCACATTGTAGCTTGTACCAGAATTTCTTCTTTTCTGAAGCTGAATAATATTCATTGTATAATAATTTCCTTACTATCTGAATAATGTTCCATTATATGTATAGATCACACATTCTAAAAATTCATTCATCCCTTGCTAGATACTTTTTGGCTATTGTGAATAATGCTGCTATGAAGATGGATAGTCAAATATCTGTTCAAGTTACTCCTTTCAATTTGGGATATGCAGAGAATTGGGGGTGGTGGTCATATGCCAATTCTATGTTTAATTTATATTTTGAGGAATCTCCATACTATTTTCTCCAGTGGATTTACCATTTTTTCTCCTAGTAATTCACATACCAGTAATTCACAAATTTCAATTTTTCCACATCCCTGCCAATGCTTGTTATTTTTTGCTTTCTTTTTGTAATGGTCCTTCTGTTACATATGAAATGGTATCTCATTATGGGTTTGATTTGCTTTTACCCAGTTTTTAGTAATATTGAACATCTTTTCATGTGCTTATTGGCTGTTTGTGTTTTATCCTCAAAGAAATGTATAAACATGTATAGCAAGTTCTCTGCCCCTGTCCCCTTTGCTTTTAACCATCCATAAGAATTTTTTTTTAAATTTTGTTTTTAAAAAATTCAAATTCATTATCTAGAAAAGATTAACAGTTTTATTTATTATTTTTATAAAGCTAAACTGCTAAAACATTGAAATATTTTTGACTTGCATTGATGTTTTATGTTCCCACATTTATATTAATGATTCACACACAAAGGAAAATGGAGAAATTGCTAATACCTGATTTCTGTCACCTACTTTTCCACTTAAAATCATATACTTAGTTATCTTTTGACCCATGGGAAAAAATAACTAATGTTTTGAACTACCAATAACAGAAGAGAAAAATAATTTTGAGAGTGAAATGTTTTTCATCATAGTAGATCCATGTAGGTAATATGCTTAGCTGGATGTCTTTTCACATAATTGTTAAACATTTGGAATGAATTACACAGGTTTATGTCTTCATAAAGGCAAACCATGTAGACTTCATTTGTTTCAGTCTCTTTGGGGTTCTTTGAGACTTCATATGAATCTTGGGATGGAATTTTTTATTTCTGCAAAAAAAAAAAAGTTGCTGAGGCTGGCTTTGAACTAGTGATCCTCCTACCTCAGCCTCCCGAGCCACTGGGATTATAGGCATGCATTACCACACCAAGCTGTCATTGGGATTTTTATAGGCATAGCATAGAATCTGGAAATCCCCATGGACGATTATTTATTTATTTATTTATTGGGGGACATGGTCTTGTAAGTTCCTGAGGAAGATCTTGAACTTGGGATCCTCCTGACTCAGCCTCCAGAGCTGCTGAGATTACAGACATGCACTACCATATTGGTATGTTGATATCTTAATATTAAAAATAAGTCTTACAGTCCATGAATATGGGGTGTCTTTCCATTTATTGGTGCTTTTTTTCCAGCAATATTTTGTAGTTTCACTGCATAATTCTTTTGTCTTGATTTATTCCTAAGTACTTCATCCTCCTTAATGTTATTTTATTTTTTGTTATTGCTGTTATTATTCAGTGTTTTATTCATGTTACAGAAATCTTTTAGGAGAAAAATGTCATGCAAATGGGCTAAAAAGTCTAAAGGAAATTAATCCACTTTATTCCATTTAAAATCTTAAAAAATATGGAAATTACTGTTACAAATAATCCAAACTCTTCAAAAAGCCGCTTTTAGACTCTCTTCCATCCTCCTCACACTACAGTTGTTTCAATCCAGGCCAGGACTCTTTCTGTACCTACATATTCCATTTAAATCACATTTCTGAGTCTACTTGGGGGAAAAAACAAACAAACTACTGTTTGAAGGCATTTTCAGAAGTCTCTTACTGAAGCTGTTGGTGCATGGGCAGAGCAATCTGAGGAGGGACATTAATGAATCTTTCACTTAGGAGAAAGCCCACAGGCTTGGTGGTGTCATTTAAAAGCTTGTCCATCTGTTCAAACACACTCTTTTCACAGTTCTTCTCACAGAAGCTTAGAACCAACTCTTTAATTTGTTCAGCACACTGGGTATCCTTTCTTTCAGTTAAATTTAAAAGGCTTATAAAACCAAAAATTTCATTTTTATCTGCATCATCATCATCATCATCATCATCATCATCATCACTGTCTTCTGAAACATTTGTTTGCTGCCGTCCTTGATGTTATTTTAAATGGGATTTTTTTTTAAATTTTCATTTTGCGTTTTTATTGTTAGTGTATAGAAATTCAACAGATTTTTGTGTGTTGATTTTGATCCTGCTTCTTTGTGGCTTTTTGTTTTGTTTTTGGTTACTGGGGATTGAATCCAGGGGCACTCAAACAATGAGCCACATCCCCAGTCCTTTTTTGTATTTTATTTGGAGATGGGTCTTGCTGAGTTGCTTAGGGCCTCACTAAATTGCTGAGGCTGGCTTTGAACTCACTGTCCTCCTGCCTCACCATCTCGAGCTGCTGGGATTACAGGTTTGTGCCACTGCATCCAGCCGCTGTTTTTTTATATTATAGTTCCATTAGGTTTTTTTTTTTTTTGTGTGTGTGTGTGTGTGTGTAATCTTTATGATTTTCTACACATATCCTGTTACCCACAAATAGATAATTTTATTTCTCCCCTTTTGGATAGCTTTTGTTGTTTTTTCGTGTGTGTGTGTGTGTGTGTGTGGGGAGAGAGAGAGAGAGAGAGAGAGAGAGAGAGAGAGAGAGAGAGAGATGAGAGATACATACATACTTACTGCCACTGAGTTACCTCTCATCCATTTTATTTTTTGTGACAGGATACCAATCTCACACATGAGCTTTAAATTTGTAATCCCCTACCTCAACCACCTGAGTTGCTAGGATTTCAGGTGTGTGCCATTGCACCTGGCCCTTTAATTCTTTTTCTTACCTAATTGTTCTGGGTAGAATTTCTAATACTCTGTTGAAAAAAGAGAGTGTAGTAGATATCTTGTCTTGTTCCTAATCTTATAAGAAAAGGTTTCAGTCTTTGACTACTGAGTATGATGTTAGCTATGGGTTCTTCACATAGTCTTTATTTTCAGGTATTTTTCTTCTGTTAATTTGTTGAGTGTTTTAATCATGAAAGGTTAATTTTGTCAAATGCTTTTTCCTTCATCACTTCTTATGGTCATGTGATTTTTTTTTCACCTTTATTCTGTTAATGTGGTAAAACATTGATTTTGCATGCTGAACCTTTTTGAATCCCAGGAACAAATCCTACTTAGTCATTGTGATGATCCTTTTTTTTTTTGGTGGTGTTGGGGCTTGAACCCAGGGCCTTATATATGAGAGGCAAACAGTCTACCAACTGAGCTATATCCCCAGCCCATGGTAATCCTTTTATTATGTTGCTGAATTTTGTTTGCTTTTATTTTGTTGAGGATTTTCTTTTTTTCTTGGGTACCAGGGATTGAACTCATGTGCCCTTGACCACTGAGCCACATCCCCAGTTGTATTTTGTATTTTATTTAGAAACAGGGTTTCACTGAGTTGCTTAGTGCCTCGCTTTTGCTGAGGCAGGTTTTGAACTAGCAATCCTCCTGCCTCAGCCTTCGAGCCACTGCAATTACCAGTGTGTGCCACTGTGCCTGGCTTGTTGAGGACTTTGTATTGTGATATTCAGAAGGGATATCGATAATTTTCTTCTGCTGCCATCTGGTTTTGGTATCAAAGTGGTGTGGGCCTTACAGAGTATGTTAGAAACTGTTCACTCCTCTTCATTTTTTTGGGAGTAGTTTGAGAAAGATTGGTGTTGATTCTTTAAATGGTAGAATTTATCAATGAAGTTATATGGTCCAGGGCTTTTCTTTTATTAGGAAGTTCTCAATTAACTGATTCAATCTCCTGTCTAAGAATAGATTAGTCAAAGTTTCTATTTCTTTATGATTCACTTTGGTATTTTGTATTTCCAGGAATCTGTCCTTTCCACCTAAGTTATTCATTGTATTGCAAAGGTTATTTTTAGAACCATATTTTCTAAGTGATATTTAGAGGAGGCATAGAGTGCATTGTAGTTGTATACCTTACATTATCATTGTTCTTTTGTATATCATTTTTGCTTTGTGATTCTACCAGTAACCCTTTGAATAAACAATACAGCTGTTAGTCCTATTTTATAGATGAATCTGAAGCTCCGTGATACTCAGGTGACATAGCTATACAAACCATAGAACTTTAAACTTAAACAAATCTTCTTGATGGGAATATGCAGAAAATATAAAAGTTGTTCTCATAAGTGAAGGAGCTTTTTAGAATTTGGGAAATGTGAGATTTGGGGGTTTATCACAATGGAGCAGTTTTTAAAAATAGGTTGAAAAATACCACGACATCATTTTTCATTCTTGAGCTTCCTTATTTTTAGTTATTTAAAAATGGTAAATATTTTTATTACTATCTAAAATATTTGTAGAAAAATATCACAAAAATATTAGGTTAAAAATGTGAATCTTCAACTTAGGTGTTCAGAACAGTACATTTCCTTTAATAAATGATTTGTTTAAGTATAGTACTGCAAAGGTTTTCAGTGTCTGAGGATTCTAGCCATATTTTCAGTTAAAATTCTAAGATCATTTGTTAAAGCTCTGAAAATTTGAGTTATTTATTTGCTCATTGATCAAGTTATTTATTTGCTCATTGATCCTTTGCCCAACATAATTTTATTACTACTATTTTCAGCTTCTTATTTTTCTGTGGCTTTATATTACAGTTTATAATACTAAAGAATTATTGTTTATATTTCAGGTTCCTAGAAGCCAAACCAAACTGGCAATAATGCTTGAAAAATTAGGAATGGATTATGATGGACGACCTCATAGTGGTCTTAATGACTCTAAGAACATCGCACGAATAGCAGTGCGAATGCTTCAAGATGGATGTGAACTCCGAATCAATGAGAAAATGCATTCAGGACAACTAATGAGTGTGTCCTCTTCCTTACCAATAGAGGGCACTCCAGCTCCACAAATGCCACATTTTAGAAAGTAATAGCATTTTGTCTGGGGAACATTCTAACTGGAGTTGCTACAAAAGAGGTAGCAGATGGATGCTCATTGACTTCAGTGCAAACTTCAAGCACCTTAAACATGAAAAATCTTTGTTACAATTATATGTATATATATTATGTATGTGAACAGATTTTGTGGGAGGGCATATTGAATTCTTTCTCACCAGCACTTTTGATATGAGCAGTATTTGTTACACAGTAATGTCCTGCTTATAACTAAATTTTTAAAATTGTCCAAGATTTTAAGGTGTCCAAGATGTACTCTTTTTGATTTTAAAATGCAAAATTTTATTGACTCTTCCCTTAAATGTCATATTTTATTGATGTTGAGATATAGAATGTATTTCTGAATTAACATCATTTCATTAAATCATTCTTAAAATGCCAAAAAAAAATTTGAAAGGTAGGCCTATGTTAACCTTTGGGTTTTATAAATATAGACCTCTTGACTTTTGAAGTTTATATATGAAGTTCAACTACAGTCCTCTCTCAGTACTCTTGGGTTTAGTTCCAGGACCCGGTGTGGATACCTCAAGTCACTTACATAAAACGGCATAGTATTTACATATAACCTACATAGTCCTCCCATATGTTTTAAATCATCTCTCATTTATCATACCTAATAAATATAACTACTATATAAATAGTTGTTGTACTGTATTGTTTAGGGAATAATGACAAGGAAAAAAGTTTATTCTGATACAAACAGTGTAGACTAACCTACATAGTACAGGAACAAGATGCGGGACCAGCAATGACCAAACAACATGTGCTGGAGAGAAACTAAGCATCTGTGGAGTGGCAGGCTGCAGCAGGGTGTGCTCACACATCACTTTTTTTTTGTGAAGATTCAGCGTAGTGCTGGACATGTGGAAAATTCAAGTTTTGCTTTTTGGAAAATTTTCCCCAAAATATCTTCAGTCTATTGTTGGTTGAATCTACAGATGTGGATCCCAGACTGGATATATGGCAAGTTTCATAAAAATATTTGGTGTACATATCTGCTTTTTTTTGACTTAATTGCAAAATTTGATATGGATTATAGGATTAAAAATTAAGTTACTAAAGAGATTAATGAAAAGTAAAAAATGAATACTATTTCATAGGGCTGTTGCTCAAACTTTATAAAATAGTGAGTTCTTTTGGATTTGATTGATTAGTTCCCTTCCCTCTTATGACATATTTGCCCTAATTCTTAAATCTAAGATGCCACACTTAGAAGTAGCCATTTAATATTACATTTGTATTTAGTTTTATAAATAATGTTTCCTACCATATCTATGCTTTTATTTTTAAAACCTCCATTGGCCACTAGTGTTGTTTAGTTAGTCAATATATTCTTGATTGTCAGACTTCACTTAATATATGACCACTAGATATTGAGTAGTTCTTAATTCTAAAAACAAAGATGGCTTTTGGATTAGTAAAGTTGATAAAATAAGACTCTTATTGGAGACTAAAATATGTATTTTTAAGAATTAAATTTCCTGTGGCTTTCTCATGGACATTGCTTGCTTTTCTTTTACCTTGTAATACTTGTGATTCTACTTTAGTGATTTGTGTATTGTAATCAAATGAATTAGCAAAGATTTCCTGACACTGATGCATAGAAGAAAAGTATCAAAGTAGATACTTTCTTGGCATGAGAATTTTCCACATAGGGTTGTGGTTTTCTTATTTGACCCAGTGAAGTTTTGCCTTTGAGCAATAATGATGTAATAATGAACAATATTGTGTAGGTAACATAAGGCACAGAGAATGAATGTCGTTAGATAAAACTTATAGATTATAGTAAAACAGTGAATCCAGGAGTTTTAAATTTACAGTAAAAACAGTGAATCCAGGAGTTTTAAGTTTACAGTAAACACTTGGAGTGAGAGGGATATATAAAGTATCCTAACAGTTTTAAATAATTTCCTCCAAATTCTTACTGTGCCAGGACAAAGGAGTAGAATATAGCAAGTCATTGTTGAGTTGATTCTGGATGCCAGGAGGCCTACTAGACATATTCCTTAGGTGATTCTTCTACATAGCCACCTTACTAGAGGATCAAATACATGCCCTAGTAAAACTAATTGCTTCCCACCTACTTTCATAATTGCTTAGGAATAGATGAAACTACAGTTAGAAAATCTTAGAATGGCAAGGAAATATTAATTGACCTTTTACTTTTTTATATCAAGTTGTTTATTTATTCTTGCCAAGTACCCAAGTACTGAAAAACTCATTTCTTTTGAAGAACTTCACTATTATAAATTCTCAGTACCCTTTGGCTCAACCAAATATTTTACTGTCTTAATTTCTTTTTTAAAAAAATGTATTAGTGCATTATAGTTGTACATAATAGTGGGTTTCATTTTGATATTCATAAATGCATATAATATAGTTTATTCCATCTCAATCCTCAGTATTTGCTGTTTCCCTTCCCTCCAACCTCCCCAATCGTGTTCTCTTTATTTATTTTTAATTGGTACATTATAGTTATATAAAATTGGAATGCATTGTAATATATTCATACCTGCACATAACAGTTTGATTGACCTCATTTCTGTTTTTTTTTTAACTACTGCTGAGTCTTTGCTCCCTCCCCTTCAATATGATTTGAGATTCTGAGATGAATCAGGTCTGTTCTAATGAAATGATCTTAAACATTAGGAGTACTGCTTTTTTGCTTTTTGATTATTGTTGTGTTGTCTTTAAGTTATAGAGTACAGATAATTCTTATAAGGAAAACACTTAAGAGATTAATGCCATTCTAGTATCTCAGTCAAGATAATACTTGCTGATACTTTCTTGTTAATGTCAATATTATGAACATTAATATTCTTTGCAAAAAATCCTTTTGTTTTTTATTAATCATTAGTTATGCTAATTTTCTTGTTTTTTATGTTTCACTTGCTCTGACTCAATGACATTGGATTTGTGCTTTATTTTTTCAAATTCAGTTGTTAGAACCAACTGAAGTATACACTGGAGCACTGTATTTCGCCTAGTTTTTGTGTTTTTTAGTTAAAATACTTAACATATTGCTCTGAACAATAATTTTTTTTTTACTAGATCAGGCAGAAGAAAAAAAAAATTTTTTTGATGTGTCTTTTCTGCTTTAAGAAAGACCTGTTTGTCCTGCCTGGTAGGGATAGGTTTCTTTAACCTGGATTGAAATTAAAACCACAGGAGTTACTAACATGTAAGGAAGATGCCATCTCTTGAGATTAGTTTATTTCTGTGTATATTTTTAACAAATGGGATCAGTTGACCTTTTATAGATCATCCTGAATATCATCTCCCAAATGATAATGCTAAGCAGTAATTTGGAGGAGAGGGGAAGAACTGGTAGTAAATTTCCTGGGGAGGGGAGGAAGGGTGAGTGGTCAATATAAATAATGCATGTTTGGCCTAAGCTATAGGTGGAGGCAATCAAGAAACCACTTGTCTCGTGGATGAATGCCTGTGTGTGTGTGGTAAAAATCTGAAAAGAATATACTGTGCTTGGAAGGAAGACCTATTTCTATGCTTCTGTAGAGAAGTATAAGCTACTTGAGGGCAGTGACTACAACTTGTAACATTTTTGATTCCAACAATATATAATAAAATGTTTTGTATAGTTGAGTGTGGTTTTGATAAATAATTGAAATTAAGTCTTTTTATTTTCTAGTATATTTAGCTTTCTCTTTCTTTTGTACCACCAACCTATATTTCAGATCTCCCTGCTCCCATGAAACTTCCCAAGAATAGATTTGTTAATATAGAGCAAGGATTGGAGAACTCATCTATGAGCCAGATCTGGCCTGTTGTCTTTTTTTTTATGGCATAGAAACTATGGTTTTTGAATTTTTAATGAAATCAAAAGAATACGTAGCATGAAAATATGAAATCAAATTTCACTTTTGTACGTAAAGTTTCATTGGAACAGAACTACCATTCTCATTTGTTTGCATGTCATTTGGGGCTGTTTTTATGGTACAGTGGCAAAGTTGAATTGTTACTACTAAAACCATAAGGCCAGCAAGGCTTAGACTATTACTTTTAGACCTCTACAGAAAAAGTTTGCTTATCCCTACCTTTCTGATCTCAAGCAATATATAAGTTCCATCAATTAGTAAGAAATTGGTAAGATAACCTAGAGCAGAATGTTGAGCTATGATAATATTTACTGAACACTCAGTTTCAAACTCAGTCTGACTGGTGCTTCTGTGCTTTACCCCTATACTAGGCTACCTCCTCTTGTAGACATTAGCTCATTTGATAATTTAAGAACAGATGGGTTGTGTTACATAATACAAACATCTTCCTGTTGCTAGACATTTGCAGTGTTTGTATTAAATATTACATTAGGAAATAATTTGATGTTCATTCTTTGTATGAAATGTAAAATAACTGTTCACATCAGATGTAATAGGCTCTGAAGCTTTTGGAGGATGGGAATAGGTGGGAAAGAAAACGGATTTTTAAAATTTTTCCAGTGTTTGTAGGGTTAGAAATGTTATTGTGAGTCAATAATGGGACAGAAGCAAAAAAGATTTCAGTTGCAGTGTAGTAATACCTATATAGTATCTTTGGGAGATTGATTCCAGGAGTATTACAGATAAACAACTGAGGATGCTACTACAGTCTTTTGTATTAATGGTGTACTATCTGCATAGAAGCTGTTTGCATCCTCTCGTAAACTTTAAATCTTCTCTAGATTACTTTATAGTAAATACCTAAGGTAAATGCTATAAGTTCAGTTCAGATGCAATTTTCACTAATTTCAGTCTGGTTGGTTGAATTCTACAGATGTAGAACCCAACTAGTTGTTTTCCTGGATTCTATATTAAGATAGGTGAGGGACTAATGATTCTGAGGCTTTAGACATGGTTTGCTTTTGTACTTCCAAATGTCTGTTCTCCAGATAAATTCTTTTAGTTTTTCTGGAGTGAGTAGTGATTGATCATTGTAGTGTCATGTAATAGTATGATCAATAACAGTCTTAGACTATTAACTCCTTTCCTATTTAATTGAGTGAAGAGAACAAAATAGCATATGATTTTTCTCCATGCTAGTATATTGAATTGCAACATAACTAGTTATGGCAGAGGTCACACAGATTGAACCTTTTCCCTTCAAATGTCTATTTTTACTTTCTGAATGTGTTCCTTTGAATAGAAATCTATTTTCCCTTTGGTTTTGGTTTTTTAAGTGGGACCATGACTATCACAATTACATAGGCTTGAAACCTTGGAATTATTCATGGTCCTCTCTCCCCAAGTTAGCATAATGTCCATTGATTATTTTTCAGTCATATTATCCTTGCATCAGTACTTATATCTTAGATACCCCAGACTTTTGCTAAAATTTAGTTGGCTGTTCTCTGCTGTTGTCTTAATTTTTCTCACCCATTGTCTGTCTTAGTTCACTTTATGATGCTATAACAGAATACCTTGGACTGGGTAAATTATGAAGAACAGAGATTGATCTCTCCAATTTTGGAAACTGGAAAGTTCAGTATAAAGGGGGTAATATCTGGCAACGGCCTTTTTGCAGCAACATAGCATGGGAGAGGGCATCATATGGCAAGAGAATGTAACAATGTGCCAGCTTAGGTCTACTCCTGTTAGAAAGGCATTCATTCTGTGACCACCCATGGAATTCCCTGAGCCCCCATTACCTCATGTAACTGTAAGTACCTCCCAAAGACCCCACTCCAAATATCATCTGCATATTCGGAGGTTAAGTTTCCAGCACATGAATTTGGGTGGACACATTTAAACCATAGCACTCTCTTCCTATGTGCTCCAGTCATAGATCTTCCTAAAATGTTTTGCACATTGATCTCAGAAACTCATTTCTCACAGAATAAAAACCAACAACACTCCCTTGGCTTTTAAGACCCTCCACACTGTGGTTTCTTATTATTTTCCAACTTTTACAGTTGCTGTCAGTTGTGAACTAATCACATTCTCCTAACCATCACATGTGCATACACATACACCATTCTACTTCTGTGTCCAGGAAATGAGTCCAGCAAGCTTGTTCTCTTGATTCCAATTTTTAAAAGTTCTGCTTTGATTCTAGTCTTTTCTTCCCAGAGTACCCTGCCCTTTGGCAACATATCCATCACTCCTTGTACTTTTGATGAACTTATTGGGTTCTTAATTTCTGCTACAGAGATTAAAATTTTCTGGGATCTTTTTTTCTCCTCCCAATAATAGTGCTAATTCTTCAAGCATGTTCTTACATGTTGTATCCCCAGAACCTAACATATGAGGTGTTCAATGAAAACTAGTGATGGTAAAATATATTTCATAATGTCAATACTTTTCCAAATGTTTTATAAAGTAGAAAGCATATGTCTTGACCATACATTTTTAGAAGCTCCAACTGAGGAACAGAAATCTTGAATCCCTGTCTGTGCATGGCTTTCCCTCTAGGTGCCAGAAAAGGCAAACAAATGTTCAGCTCTCCTTCCTAGTTGTTCAGTCTGTGTGCTCCAAGTGTCTTTGGCCTTGAAAAGGGTCATTTGCTTGCTTTTCTCTGTCTAGAGTAGTGATTTTCAAACTTCTTTGCACAAATACTTCCTAATAATTTAAAGAAAAAAATTTACAAGGCAGCCGTATGCTTTATTCCATTATACATTTAAAGCTATTTCTAAGTTAAAAATATCGGCAAAAGATATAATATCCAGCTTAGTGTAAATACTGACATTTTAAAACGAAACATGCATCAGTTACATGTTCAGGGAGTCTGAATACCATAGAAATGTAATGCCATTACCCATATAGAAAGAGCTATATTTAGAATTTTACATCTTTCCATTTTCTTTTTGTATTTTTCATTGCAAGTTCCCTACAAGATTTTGTCTAAATGAAATATGGGGAAAACCATTGTAATGCCTTTGTGGAACCTGTAAAAATCAAGTGGTGAAAATGTGGTGTCATTTTGCAAATATAACTTTTTTTTAAAAGTGTGTTTTAGTTTGTACTATCACACAAAAGGACAAAAGTAAGGGTGGCAAAACTTGTACAAACTGACCATTTACACTTAGAAAGTCCCAAGGCAGTCACTTTGTAGTCACCATCAACCCCTGCTATCCCCAGAGAAGCCTAGAGCTTTCAGCTCCTGTGTTTGAGATGGGGCACTGGACCAGAAGACAGGGGCCAGTTCCATTAGATTCAGTTGTGTTTCTCCTGGAGGTTGTTGTCAGAGGATTTTTAAATATATTTTTATTCCTGAAAGTCATTTTGATCATTCTACCATTCATCTATGCAGGAAAAGTACATACATCAAAAATTTTAAATTTCTCTATTGTGACCTTAAGACTTCATTCAGTTTCTTCTATTTTATTATTAAAATTGTTGTCAATAACAGATTGAAATATAAATATGTTAACCCTTTTGATAGTTGTTAAATGAAATGTAAAAGTTTTGGAAATACTTTAATGCTATTTTTTCTTCCAATTAAGTTATATAACCTCTGATAAATATGACATTGCTAGAATGAAAGAGAGTTGAGTGTCAATTCTTCTGTTCTTTATTTCTTTTATAAAAGCTGAAAGTATCCCCTACATGAAGAGGAATGGAAGTAATTTACTAAAGCAGTTAGTTCTTTAAATTCCATGCCAAAGGTCACACTGTGATTTGTCTTAAAAATGATTTTTTCTTAAATAATCCTTCAGCTCACAACACAATTAAGTTTCTGATCATTTTTGTTGTTGTTGAATACATATTGGAAGTCTGACATTTATTTATTTTTTTATTAGTTGTTCAAAACATTACAAAGCTCTTGACATATCATATTTCATACATTTGATTCAAATGGATTATGAACTCCCATTTTTACCCTGTATACATATTGCAGATTCACATAGGTTACACATCCACTTTTTTACATACTGCCATACTAGTGTATGTTGTATTCTGCTGCCTTTCCTATCTTCTACTATCCTCCCTCCCCTCCCTTTCCCTCCACTCCCATCTTCTTTCTCTACCCCATCTACTGTAATTCATTTCTCTCTCTCGTTTTTTTTCCCTTTCCCCTCACTTCCTCTTATATGTAATTTTGTATAACAATGAGGGTCTCCTTCCTTTACCATGCAATTTCCCGTCTCTCTTTCCCTCCCCCCTCTCGTCCCTGTTTAATGGTGATGATCTTCTCATGCTTTTCCTCCCTATTCTGTTCTTAGTTGCTCTCCTTATATCAAAGATGACATTTGGCATTTGTTTTTTTAGGGATTGGCTAGCTTCACTTAGCATAATCTGCTCTAGTGCCATCCATTTCCCTGCAAATTCCATGATTTTGTCATTTTTTAGTGCAGAGTAATACTCCATTGTGTATAAATGCCACATTTTTTTTATCCATTCATCTATTGAAGGGCATCTGGGTTGGTTCCACAGTCTAGCTATTGTGAATTGTGCTGCTATTAACACCGTTGTAGCAGTATCCCTATGGAAGTCTGACATTTAAAGGTGTTAAATTTAGAATTATTCATTCTCACATTTTGGGATGCACACTTACTGGGCTTTGCCAAGACTATCTAGTAGTGATTAGTAATTGGATCTGTTACTTTTTTAACTTAAAAAAATTGGACTGATTTTGTCAGGAAAAGTCTTGATTTGAAAATTCAAATACTATGTTCATGAAATTTTTTCTTGTTCTAATTAGTTTTACATGATAGTAGATGCATTTTAACACATCATACATAAATGGAGTATAACTTCTCATCTGGATGTACATGTTGTAGAATCATACTGGTCATGTAATCATATACATACATACACACACACACACAGTAATACTGTCTGTTTTATTTTACTATTCCTACCCCCATACCTCCTCCCCTCCCTTTACTCCTCTTTGCCTAATCCAAAGTACCTCTGTTTTTCCCTAGCCCCTCCCCTTAATGTGAATTAGTATCCGCATATCAGAGAAAACATTTGGCCTTTGGTTTTTGGGGATTGGCTTACTTCTCTCAGGATTTCTCCAGCTTATTAGTTTATTTTTCCAGCTTCATCCATTTACATGAAAATGCCATAATTTCATTCTTTAAGGCTGAGTGATATTCCATTGTGTATATACACCACATTTTCTTTATTCACCTATTGAAGGGCATCTAGGTTTCTTCCATGGTTTGGCTGTTGTGAATTGAGCTGCTGTAAACATTGATGTGGCTGTGTCAATGTAGTATGCTGAGTTTAAGTCCTTTGGGTATAAACGGAGGAGTGGGATAGCTGGGTATGTTAATTAATTTTGAAGGCGATTATAAAAAATCCTCTTATAAAGGATTACTAGAAACAGTAAAGATTTTAAATATTGTAGATTTTACATAATAAAATAACCCTAAGATCAATCAATATGCTATTTTTCATTATTTAACTTGTAATAAATCATAGTCATCTTTGTTTAATTTATTTAGGAAGAAATTAGGTTGGTAAAGACAAGATATTTTTTCAGTAAAGGTGTGTACATATATTGAACTAAGGTGTTTGGTAGAATTAGCAATCAGAAAGTAAAAGTTTTTCTCATAGGATCAGACTGTTACATACTGCTAAAAACTGTCAGGTGGAGTCTAATTTGGTTTCTGCTGTAGTTGTATTTCATAAGATGTAAGTAAATCAATATTTGCATGTGGAGTGCAGGTTTCATGATAGGACTAAGAATTTTCTCTATAGGTTTTATTAAGTACATCATAAAAATTTTGGAATACCTAAAAATATCACAAGTTACAATTAAAATAATAAACATAAAGTAGCTATGGTGGTGCACACCTATAATTGGGATGCTGAAGCAGGAGGCTCAGGTCCAAGGCTTGCCTGGGCAATTTAGCAAGAACCTGCCTCAAAAAAAAAAGTACTGGAAATGTAGCTCGGTGGTAAAATGCCCCTTGGTTCAATCCCCAGTACCAAAGAATAAATTAATAGTAGAAATAATAATAAACATAACAAAAATGTTCTTGTTTCGACTATCCAAAGGTTTCTTTTACTCAGTGATTGTTCTAAGGGTGTTTTTAAATAGTTGGAAAACAGGAGGACAGCTATTTGTTACTTTCAGTATTTCTTACAGATGGTTGCTGCCTTGGTGGAATTTCTGTCCGGAGTGATGAATGTTCTGGTAGGAGTCTTGGAGATGGAAGTGGCCAATTTGTCAAATAAAAATCGTTAATTCTACTTTACTGCACTTCCCACATATCCAAATTTTGAACATCCCTAACAAGTCCTCAAATATCCTCATTTGTAAATCCTCTTAACAAAAGTTTAAAAGCAAAATTCAGGAAGCCTTGAGGCTGTAAACTGCTGAGGAAGCTTTGTAGGAGGCTTCCACCTTTGGGCCCTGTGGACTTTTAATATCTCAGCCTAGAGTGGGTTGGGGAGGTGAGTGGTGGGCCTTGGCTTGGCAGAAGGAAAAAAAATAATGTGAATGCAGTGGTTTTGTGTTTTTTGTGTTTTTTTTTCGGATTTCTCAGTTTGAGGAAAGAGTATATATGAAAGGATCTGGTTACTGGTGGCACATGCCTGTAATCCCAGTGATTTAGGATGTTGAGTCAGAAGAATCGCAAGTTTGAGCCCAGCCTCAGCAACTTAGTGAGACTCTGTCTTAAAATTAAAAAGGGCTGGGGCTGGGGATCAGTGGGTAAAGCATCCCTGGGTTCAATTCCCAGTATGTGCCCCCCCCCCATCCCCAATATATGTATATGAATGACAGGGAAGAATTTGGAGGAAGATTCCTTTAAAATACCCTTCTTCAGGGATCCTTAGAAAATTCTGAAGTACCCCTAGTGTTGAACATAACTCACATTAAGTCCTTTGTTCTGGAGTGTTGAAATGACTTGTCCTCATTTGTATATAGTCATAAAATGTTTTCATGGGTGATAAAAATGTGCTCTTTTAAAAAAAAAAAAAAGTTCTTCCTTAGGAATTGTTTAGAGAGCACTGAGAAAACTGGGTTAATTTTTTGTATGAGGAGCATAAACCAAACCTGCCCCCGCCTCATTAATGTCATAAAGTCTATTTGTCAACCAGCAACACCAAGTCTTGTAGATTCCTTTTACCTGATAATATCAGGCACACCTGGGTTAGTATTACTTCCCCTGCTTAGTCCAGTCTAGTGCTTGCTTCATCCTGAGCCATTTGGGAACTGTGTACATGCTAGGTGTAGTGTACAGTTTTCAGTGTCAATAGCCAAACTACCACTTGCTGGGCTGAGTGTTTCAGTGACTGCACTGCACTTGTGCTACCTTGCTTAAGAAATGTCATGAGTACTTTGGGAAAGTAACCGTGTCTTTTGTTCATTCTGTGTTCATAGTGAGAAAAATGTGGGAAATCCAAACAACTTGGATGACTCATGAAATTCAGGTAAGACAGGTAAAATATATAAAGAAACCTTAAGTCATAAAACTTCGATTAAATTCTACATTGCTTGCTGTAGGCAACTGCCTTTGTTGAACCATTGAGTGATTCAAGAAGCAAGAAGGAGGGCTGGGGTTATGGCTCAGTGGTAGACCACTTGCCTAGCATGTGTGAGGCACTGGGTTTGATTCTCAGCACCACATATAAATTAATAAATAAAATAAATGTCCATCAACAACTAAAATATATTTTTTAAAAAAGCAAGAAGGAAGTGGAGATTTTAAAATTAGGTGTAGGAAAGTTTCAACTTAACAATTTAAAATGTTCTTGTATGTGATTCTTTGTTCAGATATACAAACTGGTGATATGTAATAAGAATGTGATGCTGTCTTTGAAACCTTTTGTTTTATTCTTGAGAAGGGTTATTCAAAGACCATATTCTACTTCCACGTTTTTTATGACTGTACTAAAATCAGTTATTCGTGGGCTCTATTTTAGATTTGCAGTGAAACTTTACTACTGTGTTTCAAGATAGAAGGAAACTGAATAAAATTAGCATTAGAATTTCTCAAGATTCAGAGAAATTTTTGCACAAAAAGAGGAAGAATTTGGAATCTGTACAACCAGAACGTTTTATTCAGTGTGTTTCCTTAAACTTGAGTCCTCATCTGGATGTATTTTCATCCTATGATGGACAGATTTATCTGTCACCTCTGTCAGATAGTCCTAAAATCTATTGCCCTGACTTCTCTTTAGAGTTCCAGAAGTTATTCTCCATAAGCTTCCTAGATATTTTATGGATATCACCAGCACCTTAAATCCAGTGTATTAGGAAACAAACATGTGCTTATTCCCTCACCACCCATCCTTTCTCCCCCACAACACACACAACCTGTGCTTCTGTTCCCCAAATCAGGGAGCACCCCATCTTCCTCCTGCTCAAATCTGCCAGTTCCCTTTTCTTTGCAGATGCTTGGGTTTATTTGCTATACTGCAGGTATGCTGTGGCTTTCTGCCTGCAGGAGGCCTAGATGTATTTACCCTTTGCATCTAGCAGGAAAGTTTCCTAACTGAGGAAGCAAGTATTAACACTTTTTGGAGTTGGTACATGAGGCTACTTGAATCAGTCTTTCCTCTACTTCCCTGAAGTGTAGGGTCATTTATCTGCTCGGCACATGCTCTGTATACGGTCTATTTGAGACTCTGGAATAATTTGCTGTAGCTCTTGAGAAAAAAAGGCTTGCCTGGGGGCTGGGGATGTGGCTCAAGCGGTAGCATGCTCGCCTGGCATGCATGCGGCCTGGGTTCAATCCTCAGCACCACATACAAAGAAAGATGTTGTGTCCGCCAAAAAATAAAAATAAATAAATAAATATTTTTTAAAAAAGGCTTGTCTGCTTCTTCCTTGCAGTCTTCTCTTCATCTAATAGTTTGTATTTTCTTGTGCTCTTGTGTCTAAGTGCATCTTTTTAGTAAGTGCATCTTTTTAGTTTTCTAGCCCTTGAACCATGATTGTGGAGAGGGTGTATAATTCTGATTAATTTTTAATTTTTGTACTTCACATATAATTGAGGCAAACCATTCCTGGTATCCCTTATGCTTGTGTCTTTTTAATACTCATGCTTTAAGGCAAGTGATTAATGTTTTCTTGTGCAGCCCAGTTGAATATGCAAGTGATATGGCAGGGAAAAATCTGTGTATGCAGTCCTTCCCTGACCACCAATTTCGAGCCTGACTTGTGTGACTTGTGACTATTGTGAGTACTTAGAGCTATGGCTGGACCATCCTCCTATCAGTACTTTACACATTCTTAGACCCTACTAAGTTGGGACAAGCCTAAAACAATATGGAGGAAATTGGACTTCTTTAGGATTCAGGAATGTCTTGTGAAAATAAGAACAATTGTGGAGAAATCTTTTCATCAGCCATGGTAGGCAGATGAGATACAAAGACTCCTAGGCACACATTTTTTTTAGAAACTTTTAAATAGATACCTCTAGGAAAGCAGTGATTATTTTATTGTTTGTCATCAACTGAGGAGTATTTAAATATTTTATCCTGAGAAAATAAGGCATATAAAGGAAAGACAGCTAACAATGAAAACTAAGTTTCAGAAGGGGACTAAAGTATATTGTGGTATCTAAGAGTATGAAGTTGTGGTCACATCTAGGTTTTGTTCTTATTTCTGACACTAGTGGTGTGGCCTCAGTAAGTTACTTAACCTTCCAATTTTCCTTACAAAATTTATACAGTGGTTGTAGGAGTCAAATGAGAAAACGTCTAAATTATGCCAAGTGAATTATGGCTGATTTAGTGAATATCTTAGAGTAGAATACAAATATAACACCTTCAGAATTCATGCTGATGCTAAAGTATGTCCTAATTGGCATGACATGCTAGATTTGTGTCTATAGGTCTAGAACTTTTTATATTTTGTGTGATTGAGGAATTAAGGATCCCAGATCCTGGAATGGTATTGAGATTGCTGACAAATGCAAAGTAACTTTGGCTGAGGGAATAAAGGAAATGTGAGGGACAGAAAGAAAGCCAGGGATAGAGCTGGTAGACACATTACTAGACGGATTCAGTAGAGAGTTCACATACAGGTAGATTTAGTTGCCAGATTGTGGACCACCCATCATAAAATGGAATGATAGAGAAGTGACTACAAAGTGTTCATCAATGTGGCCAAAGTACACAAAGCTCATCACAGGAGCAGAAATAAAGATTAAGGGTCTAGGGAATTAGAGGGCTTTGGAAATGTAAACTAAGTCTTGAACAACAAACAATAGACATTAGAGAATATGTAATAGTTTACCATGTAGTAGGAATAGCACATTGAAGAAATAAAAATATGGATTATGAAACACAACTTGATTCTCTGAGATGGTATCTTCCCAGAAAATTCTACTTTTACTCAGTGTGAAGATACAGATTCTAAGCCTGTCCCTGACTCACTGTCCCTCAACACCCGCATCATCTGCTTGGCTGACATAGCCAGATTTCACATGTTGAGAACTGTTCTTGAAATCTTGTTGAAGAGTCTGAACTATGAGGCCTTTAAAAGTAGTAATATTAGATCCAGCTCTGAGCTGGCTTCTCAGATTCCCACTAGACTTGTTCTACAGCCAGAGCTCTGTAGAGTAGGAGTTGCCACTGTGTATTTGCACTGAAATGAATTGCTCACTTCAGCACTATAGTAATAGCCTATACAAATAGTAGGCAGCCTGTCATTAGACCTTAGTGGAAAGATTCATGGATACCAAAGACTTGTGTTTCAGTGGCTTTCAGATCTAATTTATCATCAGAATCTTTTCTCAGGTTTTAATGCAGAGACCCAGGCCCTACTCTTTAAAGATTCTAGACTTGGTAACTGGCTTTTATTTACAATGAAGAAAGTCTCCCTCAGTGACTTTAGTAATCAGCCAGATCTGGAAACTGTGGTTGAATGGATAGCCACTAGCTGTTGCCATTGACTGTGGCTGATGAATTCTGACCAGTCAGAGACTTTTCCTTAAGAATTGGTTCAGAAAGACACTAGTCATTCTGAGCACATCTCCTGAGTGGAAGTGATGAGTGCTGCCCTCTGAGTGACAGTGACATTTCTCCTTCCAGGCAGGTAGTAACAGCCAGTTAGCAGGGAG
Organism: Spermophilus citellus; assembly: GCF_964194105.1. NCBI lineage: Eukaryota > Metazoa > Chordata > Mammalia > Rodentia > Sciuridae > Spermophilus > Spermophilus citellus. The sequence goes on along the minus strand of NW_027672811.1, from coordinate 101,344 downwards.
AGAACAGCACACTTGCAAAGCTACAGAGATGAGACGTGGCAGAGATGCCTTGGCAGCTCTCCAATTCCCAGCGCCTTCCTGAAGCTTGGCCCTGCTCCTCTCCTGGCTTCCATGAGATGCTCCTTCATCCTTATAATAAATTCCTCTGTATGACTAAGGCAGGCACAAGCTGGTTTCTGTTACTTGGAATTAAAAAGCCCAACTACTATGAGCCTTACTAAAATAGCATCCCTAAAGAACAATCATAGCCATGTTTTGAGTGCTGTATGGTGTGAAATACTAGCTTGCTTCCCAAACAAGCCTGGGGAAGAGAAAACAAAACACTCTCACTGTTGACTAGTTTGTTCAGCTATTAACTTGGTACAAAGAACACTGCATTATGAAAAAAATTAAAGACACTTTGATTGGAAGTAATGAAAGGAAGCAATGGAAGCTATACACATAAGCAGGGCTCAAATCAGTCTCCCCATGGTAAAAGGAAATACAGCCAATTTGTGGCACAGATGAATTCAGAGTCAGAGCCAACTTCACTCACGCTGATCTCAATCTACCTTCTGCTTCCCCCTCTGAATCAGCCTGAGGCTGGCAGAGGTGTCTGAACTGAGTTGAGATTTTTGATTGGTTGGGTTTAACTTAGGGCAGAAACAATCAACACTGCCTAAAAAACAAATAAAAAACAGCTGTTCCCAGATGGAAAAACAGGCAAGCTATTCTCCCAAAGGGAGTAATCTTTGCCAACCCAGGATGCCAACAGGGTCTTCCTGCACAGGGCTTTAGTATTCTACTCTTGAACAGGAAGCACGTTCAAGCCTCTGGCCATCATCACACACCTAAAATCCAAATGGAGCCATTCTTCAAGCCAATGGGCTGGGAATTTATAGTAGCATCTTCTGGGTGGGTCAGTGAACTTGGTGGCTGCTTGGACCTCTAATAAGCCTGAGGCCAGAGATGCCACTTTGGCCAATAAGCCCTTCCCTCCTTGCTCTTGTGTCTACAGAGTGGCCCTGAGCCCAGCCAGCTAACTGGCTGGCATATGCTAATTCCCCGTGTGATCCTGGGCAAGTCACAGTGACTTTCTTCACTTTTACTCATTCATCAGTAAGTCGGAAAGATCTTTCCCCAAAATTACTTTGTATAAGTTTTTGTTGTTGTTGTTGTTTGTTTCCCTGATGGTGAGGAATTAGAAGTCTCTTGGCAAAGTTCTGCTTGTGGATCACAAATTTGCTAGCATCTGTGGTGTCACTGTTATCTTTAATCCTGGATACTTTTCAGTAACTCTGGTTGTCGACATAGGGTTCTTCAGATGCCCGGCTCCATCATCCCCTCTCAGATCCATCACACTCTGGGCCCTGGTACTGGCCTGTCTGTCATTCCTTAAGAGCACCTTGGTCCTGGATAGGTAATTTTTTGCTTGCAGGGCATTAATTCCTGTAAAGGGAGACAGCTCTAGGATTCAGCAGTCTTCATGTGGGTATCCTGGGCACTGGGATGTGGCTGACCTTTTCCACCTTCAGGAAGAATCCACCTGCCTAATCTGTGTTTGGGATGGAGATGGTATGTTTACATTCCTGATTCCCCTGTAGGGCTCAGCTTTCAAGCCTTTGTTTCAGTCTCTGTGCTCAGCTCTAGACTAACAACCTGGTAGGCTCCATGTAGAGCCCTTTCTCTGAGGAATTCATCTACACTTTGAACTGGGGATTGAACCCAGGGGCATTTTACCATGGAGCTCCATCTCCAGTTCTTTTTATTTTTCTGTTTTAAGACAAGGGTCTCACTAAATTGCTGAGGCTGGCCTCTAATTGCTATCCTTCTTCCTCAGCCTCCCAAGTTGGTGGAATTACAGGCATGCACCACCACACCTGGCTATATTTTATTAGGTAAATGAAAAATGTAAAGTTCTGACTGATGTTTTCCTGATATTAGAATCTCCAAGGTCTACCCCTCCCCACCCCGCTCCCTCCTACCATGCTTTTATTTTTTATTTATTTTTTTAAAAAATAATTTGACTAGAAAAATTATCTTGATTAAAAAAAAAAAGAAAAAGTGGGGTAGCAGAGGCATGGTGCTGACTCCATGTGCTGCAGCAGCCTCACTGAGGATGAGAGCTTGGGCCTCGGCCAGAGAAAGACCTCACCTTCCCCAATCTTCCCAGAAGTCACTTTAGTGAAGTTATGCACATAAACTACACTTCCCTTTTGAGGCATTGTGTGGCTTTTCGAAATTAATTCAACCTTTCAGTGGCCCGAGTGTGAATGATAGCCATAAAGATGTTGCCTCCTATAATTCTGTGACAGCAAGAACTTTTGAAATATTAGGAGAGTCTTGGAAAAATAAAGTGACCTTATGAAGTTGACACTTCTGGCAACTGCTAAGACTATAGAAGTATTTAAAATGGAAGCTTTCTGGTATGTCATAAACTTATGTCTTCAATTTACTCTGAGACTGAACTCTTCGGTTCGTCTGGGGATACCTAAATCAGAGGTTGGCATCTAGCAGTCTGTGTGCCGGCGATGACAGGGGCCAGGGTTTTACACACAGAAGGCCAGATGGTACCACCTTTGCTTATGACTTCTATTTGCCTTCTCCCTCCTCACATATCTCCCATTGCTTGAAAGATCTTAACTTAGACATTTGAGGAATTAGAACCCCCAAATAAAAAGAGAAGGCCCTTAGCTTGCTAACACTTAGGAAAAGCTTCCATTTTCTCATCTAAAGATGGAAAATATCCATGCCTTGGAAAGAGGATTTGAGTTCCCCAGGAATACCCAAGTCAGCACCAAGGCATAATCAAATGTCAGGTCTCAGAGCAAGAAATTTCCCGGAAGGGCAAGAGGTAAATTGATGTCCTTTAAATTCATGACACTGGGCCTTTGTTTTCTCATCTGTAAAATGAGATAACAGGAGTCACTGGTGAATCAAGATGCTTGCCTGTTTCAACTGCCTGAAAATCTGTCCTTGTTTTTTTTTTTTATTATTATAGCATTCCATTTTTTTTTATTTTTAAAATTCTTTAAATTTATTCTTCAATTATTATCAAGGGCTGAGTTTGCCTAAAATTATTCATTTTATTTGTGTTTCTAAATGAAATAATCTTGAGCTCCTCCCCTCCCCCTTCCCACTTTATAAAGTATTAAGATTAGTAAAAGCCCATGACTTTATTGTGTTCTAGCTTCAGAAAAGACAGGGGGATTTTACCCACTCACAGATGTACTTCGGACTTACCAGACACTTGCATTTTTTTATTCCCAAATCTCCTCTATATAAAGATCCATCCAAATAGTCCAGCCTTAACTTCTCAGCAAAGTTCTATTCTTATGTTTCCAGTTACCCATAGGGCATTCTCACTTGAGAAAAACATCTCACGATAGGTCAGTCAACAGATATTTTTGAGCAGCTATTCCATACCCAACCTTATGGGTAATACAGAAAAGAATTGGACATCACCCCTGCTCTTACAGTCCTCAAATTGATATTAGGAAGAAAAAAAACTAACATGTATTCAGTCAGCAAACACATTGCTGAGGGTCTCTTGTGTGTCCCAAAAGCCTGATAGAAATGTGGCTGTCTATCCAATTTTCCAGAAATTGTTCTACTTATACCCATTGCAGTGGTGTAATTATTAACACTAATTCTTCTGATCTTCAAAAATGTCCTAGTTTAGATAATAAATTATGGCTTGCCTTAATGATGGACAGTGACTGGAATTTTATATGCTCATCTATGGGACTGAAGTCAACAGAGAAAATTATCATAGCAACTAAAAGCCACAATGATGGGTGCTTTGTGAACACAGAAAAGACATTGTCACACCCTTGGTATATTTTAGTTTGAATGAGGCAATTCCTTTTACTACCTGAGAGATTTGCATAGGCTATGCTCATGTTGGTTAATCTAATGTACAGGGTTATTTTCTCCAGGTTCAATTTCTGATCTGTTCCCAGCTTACTGCTGAGACATGTTGGATCTCTCATCTATGGGAAATGGATCAAGGAACAGCCTTAGGGAATAGGCAAAAAGAAAACTGCAAAGGCTAGTACAGCTCACATGAAGAAAAGGGGCCCAAGGTCTTATCAGCTCAGCTCATTGACTGTGCCTGAGCATCTACTCCATGCTGGACACTGGGCCTTTAGTCACAGAAGGAATTTTATGAGCAGAGATCAGAGGTAGGAAATAGCATTGGGTATGGTGGAACCACCAAGCACTTTGGCACTGGGGGAAACATACAATGGGAGTCAGCAGGCAGCAGGAGAAGTGGCTTTGGATGAAGGCAGAGGCCGGATGATGGGGCACCTACATCAACAAGTATCATGATGCTTTTATGTTTGGAAATGAATGGTACCTCAAATGTCACTCCGTCTCTGGGGCTCTGACTTCTTCCTTGGTGGCCACCATATTTGCAGCAAGATGATCTGTTTTTATCAAGATAATCTCCCTTCTCTTTGGAATATATTTGGAAAACCATATATTTTGATCTATTTATAAAACAATGGAATCAATGAGATCCTTGACTGTTCATTTAACAGAATACAAGCCATTATTAAGACTTAATTCAAGAGGCTTATTCCAAAAGTCTTTTTGAACTTGGTTGGACACTCAGTGCACCCCACAGAAGGAATATAGTAAATGGCACTGAGATAGCAGATCAGGGCTTCCACCTTTGTTTAGAAAGTACAAGCCTCAGGACTGGATCATGAGAGTATGAGAGAAGCAGAACAAAGAGGAAGAACAATTTTGTATGCATATGGCCCTCGGTAAACCATTCAAATAATGGTTATAATTTGCATTTTCTGGTTTTGTTGTCACCTCTGAAAACCTATGCTAATTCCTAATAGCTCACCCAGGGGTGAAGTCTCTCCCAGAATTAATCAACATGGAAGATTTCAAGCTCCTAAATTACTTTAGGAAAATTATTCTCCTCCCTCCCTCCCCTCAGAATGTCATGTCCTAAATTCCCACTTTCTGAGATGAGTAGATGGAGAAAAACCTTCAGATTAAACTATTCCACACTTATGTATAAATTGCCCTCTCTAAAATATTATAGCATTTTCTTGGAATGGTGCCTAATGAATGGAATTTCAGAGAAATATGTCTAAGTGGGAAAATGCAGGTAGACAGGCTGTGGGGAAGACAGACTATGCAAAAGGAGAGGACAGCACCAAACGGACCAGTCCTGCCTAGGAATCTGACCCCAGCTTAGTCAATTCTGAGGGTGTATATTTCTCATAGTTTAATCACTTCCTCCAATTCTGAAGCTTCAAATTAAAAAAAAAGGTTACTGTGTGGTTGTATCCAGAGGTAAAGCAAGATGGGAAAAGGGAAGAGGAAGAATTTGTCCATGTGAAAGAAAAAAAAAAAACAGATCAGCAGAGAGGGCTAGCTGAATAGCAATGATGATAGCCACTGCTTTCTGAAGGCTTTAGATGTGCTGTGCATGCTTTCATGCATTCTCTCTCATTAGGACATGAAATCATGCCTGAGGAATCCCTTGGAGAATGATTACCTTGTCCTTTTTCCTCATTGTATCCATTATAGAGAAGAAGAACATGCATTCTTTTTAAATGCTCTACTACTTCTCTTTGATCAGATTGTGTTTTCCCTGTATAAATCTATATTAGCTCTTACATAGGGAAAATAAGACATACTGAGCACTGCTTGTATCTATATTTGAATGAATGGCTGACCAACTGATCTGGGGTGAGGGGATGCAAGTTCCATAGACTTCTCTGTATCTCCATACTTTCAGGGCCCGAGGACATGATAAAGCCCAGTGAGTGGAGGGCTGGGGTTGTGACCAAACCCTTCACTTGGGGATGGTGGCTCAGCTGGCAAATGTATTAAATGCTTTAGGATTAAGTAAACATTCCCTTCCAAGCAAAAGCAAGATTATTAATGGAAGAAGAAACAATCATTGAATTTCCATTAACCAGCTAAATTCCCTTATACCCTGTAAGTCAAACCTCCTTATAAATTTTTCTCCTTGGACCCTCCTCATAGAGATGAGCTAGGGAGAAAAGATCTTCAAGGTCATGAAGTTGGATGATGCACAATCATAGACACATATTCAAATAACCTGGGGAAATTTTCAAACATGTCAAGAGCCAGGTTCAGGTGCTAGAGACGCTGTGGATTTGCTCTGTGTTGGAGACCAGGTAGGTGAAAAATCCTATCCCAGCCCAAACCCTTCTGTTATGTCTGGGTCCTGGAAAGATATTTTCTGGGCAGATGACCATCTTCTATAAGCTGCAAAACCTATGGTGCTCTACCTCCACTGGGTTTGGTGGGACCAATTAACACCCCAAACTTGCAATGTCTTCAATGCAGACTTCAGACAAGGAAGGTTAGACCACTCTCCTCTCTCCCTACACCTGTCCATTTCTCTTCATTGCCACCTGTGCTCACTGTGCAGACAAAATCAATAAGGATCATAGAGCTGAGAGGCTACTGTGTGGAAGAGATCTCAGTAATGAAATCATTGTGTGTATTTTTTTTCCTTCAGAAGACACTTTCTACTTCCCTTTGAACTATTTCCTCATCTTTAAAAAGTACACATTCTCCCAGACTGTTTCATAACCATTTCCTAAAGCATTAATAAGCCAAGTCCTTAAAAAAAGAAAATTCTTTTTAAGAGTCAAAATGTTTTAGCCTCTAGTGAGTTAAGAAAGTAAAGTCAAAGTTCAAGATTGATACCGTGATTTTTCTCTGTTCAAATTCATTCTTTTCATGAAAGAAATAAATAACTGATATGACTGTTTAATAATCAGAAGTGTCCAAGGTATTTACCTAAGTCACACACCTACTGAGGGTCAATATCTTTTGAATCCTGCCTGCAGAACCTTCTGACCTGAAATGCATACTGTGTATTCAAAATAAAGTTTGGTCTTCTGCAGAGAGGGACCAGGAAAATAGAGCGTCCATGGAGCAATAACTTTTAAGAAGGGAAGCTGCTTTTCCAGGGATCATTGTACTCACAGGTTATAGTGCTTTTAACAGAGAGATTGTATTCTACTTTTATTTGGCAAAAATTCAGTACCAGGTCAAACTACCTAAAAGGTAAAGTATTCATAGCTGAACACAGAGTTTAGGCAGAAAATTGCAAATAAAAAATAGAGTCTGAATCTATTAAACCAGGGATGCTAAGCTCTTGAGAACCTTATTGGTAATTATGTAAACTCTTAGTGATATTATTTAAAACTCCTCTATTCCTTTAAAAGTATTTAGTATGACTTTGGAATTATGAGGCAAATATTCTCTTTGGTCAGTGTGCCAACAAATAGGTGCTCCCACATGAGACTGTTTTTGAAAAGTTCTAAAATACTCTAGGATGTGAAAACATAAAAGTCATCTTGTAGAATAATTACAAAAAGAAAAGGAATGAAAAGCAATACTTCTGGATGCCCTGAATCTAAGCATGTACTTTGGCTTTGCAAAATCCTACCTTGTTTATCTGAATGCATTGTATGAACAGAAGATATTACTTAAAATAAAACACACTGGAATAAAGAAAAATGCTTCCTTAGGAATGGTTTTAGTCCTTTAAAACCAACAAACAATAAAAATACTCCCTTTACCACCATAATCCAATTCAACAACCATTCAAAGTTCACAGCAATTTAAAGGAAAGAAGTCCAAATTTCTTCAGGCAGAATCAAAAACACTTGAGACTTCCTGGGATTACAGGCCACAAAAATAAACAAAAGTACTCAATAAAAATATTCCATATCCCCATTGTGTAATGTAATTTTAGAATAACTGTGCCAACACTCAGCCACTCTATCAACAAACAGAACTTCAGATCATTCTTCCATCTGGTACCCACATACTCACTCCATTTACTGTCGATCTGTGTCTGCATTTGTTTGCTATATTTTGTTTGGGTTAAAAAAAAAAGGAGGAAAGAAAAGAGAGCAAACACTTTCTAAATAACTTATATGAATTACAGTCAACTTCTTTAAGCAGTTCACTTCTCTTGGCTAATTAACTGTCAGTGCACTTGGGCTCTGAACTTCACTTCAATTTCATTTCCTCCTTTGCAAGATGAAGGGGAAGGCAATGGTGGAAAGAATGAGTGCTGAAGTGCCTCACTGATTCTCCGAACAGATCTATGGAGCAGAGGACTCAAAATGATCCATCAAAGTTGTAAACAACAAAACCAAGCAGAATTCCAACCCTCATCATTTCAACTCAGCAGATTTAAGAAGTGCCCAATTAGCTGATTCTGTTAGAAGTCCCTCAGGTGATTCTGAGATTCAGCCAAGCCTAGGAAGAACTAGAAATCAGACAGGAACTTTCTGGCTACTGAAAATCACAAAACACTTCAGTTTCTTTTTGTGTTTATGTGTGTTTATAGAAAAAAAAACCAACCATAATTATGTTAGAAGTTAGGACTTTCCTAGAAAAGGTATTGTTTGTAGTTGAGTGTTTAATTATATAATTTGTCAACCTTCTCATTCTGTTGTATTTTTGGACTTGCTTGAAGTATACTTAAATCATTACAGGGAAAGAAGGAAGTGAAGCATAAAGTAAAAAAAAAAATCCCCAGAACCTCAGATAAGAGTAACAATTTGTGAAAAATTAACATCTTTCCTAGGCTGGTCTTGGAAAACCATTAATGAGGAAGGTCCCAGACCATGTTGTGTGCTGGGTTCCCTAATAGGTACATATTTGATGACTGACAGGTTTTAGGATAAGTAGGAAAGGTCTGTTTATGAATACTTACTCATATTTGATGATTCTTCCAAATAACTATTTAAGGAAAGAGTAATTTTGATGTTTATTTATGTCACTTCAATTAGAAGTAACTTGGTAAAATACCATATTGTTTTAGATACAGACAGGGAAATCAATGACTGAGCCTAGATCATCTTTGGAAACATTGAGGCTGAACTCAGAAAACAAAGTTCAGGGCTCTCCAAGATGGTAAAGAGGTGAAGAAAAACTTGGACAACACTGTAATTCTGCTGATCAGTTATGTCTATTTCTCTGTGTATTTCACTGTGAAAATCACTCACCGAGTCTCTTGACAAAATTTCTGCACTACAATTTTTTAAATTTTTTTTGGTTGTAGATGGACTCAATACCTTTATTTAATTAATTAATTTATTTATTTTTATGTGGTGCTGAGGGTAGAACCCATTGTCTCACCCATGCTAGGGGAGCACTGTACCACTGAGCCACAACCCCAGCCCCTCTGCACTACATTTTTTAAAAGCAGCCTATTCTGCCAATTAAAAGGGTACAGAAGAGCTCAAGTGACATAACCCTGGTAATGTGTAACTTTGGACAAGTAATTTAGCCTTTCTGTGTACCTCGGTTTCCTTTTCTGTAAAAAATAAGGAAAACCCTCTCTATTCTTATTTCCTTCTTAAAAGAGTATGATGCTTATTTTAACTCTTTTTTATTGATGACAATAGGAATTTAGAATTTGTGCTCCATAGTTTAGTTTAAAATCTCTTCTTTTAAAAATACAAAAAACAAAAAACAAAAAAACAAGTAACCAGAGAATTTAAGTGACTATGAATTCAGAAGTCTTATTAATGGCAAAAGCTGTTTGCACATGTGGGACTTTTTCCTCCATTTGTTATTTCTACTTACATGTATTTTTTTTTCCTTAAATGAGTTAGCTAATGTGATTCAATTCATCTTCCATAAATAAAAGTAGAAACAAGTGTAAGTACATCAGCTACGATGAAGAACCACAGAAGGTAGCTGTATAGAGACACAAAGGGCCTATACTGGGGGAACCCACTCTTAATGTTATGGTTATTCACATCTCACATAGCCAGGCTGTGTGTACACATGAGGACAGATGAAACTGGAAGAATGACATCTCCCTCCAATCAGCTGCTCTATTTCATTGATCTTTAACTACCCTCTCTCATGTCTAATTGTGATTTTTTTTCCTAACATAAATTTCCTTAATTCAATAAAATGGTGATATGTGTGGTAAGAATGTATGACACATAAGAAACCCTAAAACACCTAGAGAGAATGAGCTGAAAAACCAAACAGAGCAGAAGGGAATGATTCTAACTTGGACTCTTCTAAAGACAATCTTTCCAGGTCTTATATTTTCCCCTAATGAGACAAATGTGTCCTAGGTGCACCTGCCCTAAATATAATGATAATGTCTCTATTACTCAGACAGCTGTCTCTTCCACAGGGAAAATGAGACTCAACATTTTTGTGGATTATTAACTTATCTCAGTTTAATTTTACTTATTTATTTTTTTCTTACTTTGCTTTGTTTTTCTATTTTTTAATTTTGAAATAGTGACTTCGTGACCTGGGATTTTAAACTGTGTCCACTTTTTATCCTGCTGCCATAAAAATATTCCACAGATATTGTTCAAGCTAATTCTCTATATCTCCTCTAGGAGAATTTGTGACTTATTTCTAGTTCTAGCACTTAGCATCTGCCAGAGTTCAAACAGACCTCTATGAGCCTCATCCTAAGATGAGCATGACAATATCTATTTTAGAGGCCACTGGAGCAAACAAAGGAGATCTATTTTGTATCAGTGCTTTGCAAACTATAGCATCAAATATATGTGACCTGACAGATAGACTTTGTCCTAAAACACCAGGGACATAAAATGGTTTGAGAAATGAAGACCATGGGACTCATGACGAAGCTCATGACTCTCATGTCCATTTTAAGAGACAACCCAAAAGGGAAACTGGTTATTAAAAATGAGTCCAAGGCAGGTGGTGGAGTCTCCAGGGAGAACAGTACAGTAGGCCCAATGGCGCATGCTCCTTGCACAGAACCTGTGCAAGCTTCTATTCTGGCTTCTCTCATACCATTGAAGGTATGCGATTATTTTCTCCCTTTCCTGACCTGCAGTAACATATAAATTGAGCCTAAGTCAGGCATTTTTGAATCTCCAGAATTTAGCTTCATGTCTGCTGGGCATTACTAGGCTAGTGAATACAACCAAGTGTGGCAAAAGGAAAAATGCCCTCCTCCCCAAAGATGTTCATCTCAATTCCTAAAACCTGATAAAATAGGACCTTACATGGCCAAAGGTTCTGCAGTTTTGTTTGGATCTCAGTACTAGGGACTGAACCCAGGGTCTCACACATGCTGAACAGAAAATCTACCACTGAGCTGCATATCCAGCCTTTCTTTTCAGTATCTAGAGTTTTAGATTCTTCTGCCTCAAACTCCCGAGCAGATGGGATTCAAGAATCTTGAGATAAGGAACTTGGATTACCCAATTGAACTCACTGTAGTTATAGGATCCTTAGAAGAGGAAAGCAAAATTGGGAAAATAAAATGTGATGACAAAGCAGAGACAAGTGTTTTGCTTTGAAGATAGAATCCAAGGAATGGTAGATTTTGTGAAGGGCACAAAATGATTCTCCTCTGAAAGCCTCCAGAAAGAATGTAGCCCTGCCAACAACACCTTGCTTGAAGATTTTTGATTTCCAGAATTAAAAGGGAACAGATCCGTGTTAAGGCAGTAAGTTTGTTACAGCAGCTAGAAGAAACTAACATAATTCCATAAGAAGATTAATGAATAACTATCATTTGAATGAGAGACCGAGTGAATGAATGGGTGATGGAGGGATGAAGGGGTTATAAGTAGAAAGCAGACAGGCCCAGTTCAGGTCCCATTTTGAATAATCACCATCAGATAATTTGGGCCCTATCATTTAATTTCTCTAGAATTTCTGAGTGTAGGAGATGAAGCTATGCAGTCAGATTGAGCACGGTTCACATTATTTCTATGCTACTTCCTAGCTGTGCACCCTCAGGCAAGTGCTCACTGCTTCCTGAGCCATAGGTCCACACCTGTAAAATGAGAATAGGGTCAGGCTCTCCCACCGTAAATTGTGGGGACTGATTGAACTAAAGTGGAGTAACTTTTGATCGGGCTCCGAATGAGGCAATCTGGAAATCAAGGCCACAGAATATTTACTACCACTTCATGCATAAAACTTGAAATCATGCAAATTCTCCAAATGAAAATAAAAGTCAAGAACTGCACAATGGCAAGGTTAGTGAACTATAAACCCCTGATTGCAACATGATGGGAATGCTTTGATTGCTGAACAGAAACACCCACCATCTTTAAGAGAATTCATGTTGAATGACACAAGACATAAATTATCAAAGAACACATGAGATCTTCAGGAACATACTCCTTGAACAAAACACAGCCTCCCTTCATGCATACAAATCATGGGCCCACACACAGATAACTATTACTCTGCTATTATGATAATAGTTCAATGAATTTGAGATGAAGGGGACCTCCCTGGGACTCAGTGCTGCCCAGCCACCTTTCCCTTCTCTTTGTGCTCATTTCCTGAATTCCAAGAGCACCAGGTTGTGCCTCACATGTCTTACAAATTTAAAAAAAATATTTGTTGAATGTACAAATGACCTCTACAAGTCATGTAACCCATGTCCCTCTCCCACTTTACAGACAAGGAACCTATAACCAATTAGAACAATGACTGCAACATTCCCTTTGTGTAGCATTAAATAACTTGTCTTCTCTCTAGAGGGAAGAGCTCATTTCCCCAAATCAACAGACTGAATTTTGGAGAGGGAATATTTTCAAAACACAGTTTTATTAGTGTATCTATTTTCAAACTAGTTTCCAGTTTCACAAAGTGAATTCTGATAATGATAAGAGTCTCCAATACACACTTGGTTAATAATGGGAAGAGAGATTGGGGAGGCAATAACTTAAAGGAAATAAGAATCTGGATAAGAAATGCACAGTGAGAAAATTAAAAATAAAGCCTAAGTGAAATGTGCTATTGTTTAGTTTTAATGGAGCCTGGTGTTACCTGTGAGGGGAGAAAATGACCCGTTTCAGATTCATGATTCTTTAGGTTGAACAGAACTAGTCAATGTTCAGTCAAGTCCCACTTTTTTTCCTGTATCTCACCATTCTATCCAAGCAAATACAATACCTAGAAATAATTCAGATTAGTAGGACTTAAATGTCCTAAATTTAGGTGACCATCTTAAAGGAAAAGCTGAATAATTTTGTGAAGACCACAAAATTCAGGAACATATTCCTTGAACAATAGGAGCTTTCTGTTGATAACCCCTTCTTATCCACCTCAAAAGATTTTCCTGCTAGGAATAGTATCTAGTGAACTTTCTGTTGTCTTTATGGAGCTAATTTTAATTTCCTCTGAGATATCTCAAGTCAACTCCTTGCAGTGTGTTCACTGGAGATGGGGAAGAGTTGTCTTCATCTTTGTAGAATCATCCCATGTGAGTTTCATGAGTCAACTATTTAAGCACAGCCTCCTTAGATCTACGTACGCCACAATCTCACAACCCAGCATGGTACCTTGATTTTTATTATCAGATCCCATTCCCTCTCCTCTTCATAATACACTGGGTTGCAGAACTCTGAACTCATGAATTCAGATAATTCATGCAAAAATTATCCTCAAAAGATGGCTTTCTGTGCTTGTCTCCCCAAACCCACTTGATTTTTACTAGTAAAAATCTAGGGCTTTCCAGTGGTCATCTCAAATGTCTGCCCAATTCCTTGCCTTCATTAGCTTTTTTAGCTTGCCATATATAGTTGTATAGTGAACTTCAGGCCTCTATTTGTGATTTTAAGTGATCTCCAATAAAAATCCTGCAGCTATCCATTTAGAGTCCCTGTGCTATTTCTGTTGTACTTCTCTTTTCCATCCTGCATAAGCCTTCTCATCCAATGGGTGCCATATTCAAATGATATGTCCTGCTCGCTAACCTGGCCACCTTTCTAGTGTCAAAGGACTATGGGATAACGGCCATCAAGAGAAGATATTGACTTGTTACTTAAATGAACTCTTACTCTCTGGACCTCTTTAGACTTCCTGGTCACACCATATAGATCCAGAACTCACCATGGTCTTTATACCCTTGGTCTCATCATCAAATTCTATATCTCATCAAGCCATTATTCAGTTACTCTGAACTTAACCTCACGGCCTTGCTCTCAAGAGGCTACTGCACCTTAGTCTAGGTTCCCCATGATCAGGAATGCCCTTCCCCTCATTCTCTCCTCTTCAAAGTCACCTCAAATGTCACACCTCTGGTGAGCACTCCTCAGCTCCTCAGACAGGATGAGCCACTGCTTCTCCTGTGGTCCCGGAGAACATTGCAGATACCTCTCTCATAACCCTGACCACAGGGCAGTGCACTGCCTTTATAAGTCTCCCTGTTTCACTATATTTTTGCATCTTACTACAATCACATCTGTGATCTGTTTCAAAGTAGGAGTTTAAGGGGAAAAAATGACAACTAAACATGCATTTAATTCTTCAAATCAGAGGTGACTACGTGGCTATCAGCAAGAAAAACAAGCCGACCGATACACAGCCAAGAGTCAGAAACATGGTGTACCTGATAGGTCATTATGTTAACAGGTTCTTCTCTCTTCTGCTCTGGAGGTCCTTGACTCTGCAATAGATTTTGTACTGTTTCTTCCATCCTATGAAACAAAAGCATGAAACATTTCTTAAAGGTTTCCTATTAGCACGAATCTGTCCCTGTTAGTAGCAATCACTTTTCAGGGTGTATTTCCTACCATTAGGCCAGAGAATAATTGTTCTCTCTTCTTTATCCACTAATTTAAAATCTGTCATGAAGTCCTTCATAATCATTCATCAGAATATATATCTCTGGGTTCTTCTTCTCTTTACTAGCTAGGTCTCCACCCTTGGCAGTGGACATCGCGCTCCTGCACATGTCTCCTTAACATGTCTCTTCACTTCTAATCACTCCCTTTTAATTCAGTACAATGCCATCACATTAATCTTCCTGAAGCACCACTTTGATTTTTTTAAAATCAATTTTCAAAGTTAACAGGTATTACATAAATGCATTCTCTCCATTAATACACTGTCAAGTCTTTCCTTGGTGGCCTTTGTATGTCAGCACACAAAGACATGCTTCATTCTTCTCAACTATTTCCTAGCACATTTTATGGTGTTAATGTACCAGTGGTTTTTTTAGCCATTTCCTACTGATGGAATTTAAATTGCTTCACCATTTTTGCTAATTCAGACAATCAACATCTTTTCATATACAATTTTGTACCCACTTATGAATATTTCCACAGGTTACATCACAATGTATCACACCCTATTTTGTTTTAAATACTAACCTCCCAGGGCTCCAAAGTAATACCTGTTTGCATTTCTAGACATTTGCTTATGCCATTACTAGCACTGGAATGGCAACTTCCTTTCATCTTCCCATATCCCAAACATTCTTTCCAAATCCCACTCAAGTCCCACTTCCTAAGATACCTCTTAAATTGCCTGGATTCTTTTGCCTATACTTTAAATCATTCATTTGATCACCTAAAAAACTTTACTTAAGTAGTCAAGTATTTCCTATACTCATGTTTCATCTTCTGGAGTAAATGACAACATTCAATATAAGACTGTCATATTCCTCTATATGTCCCCCAATTATGAATAAAGTGGGTATTCACTAGACAGTTCACATTCATCAATTCATTTTAAAAAGAGGAAGTATTTACTCTGCGCCAGGCATTCACCAAGTGTATTAAGACTGCTGGAAGGCCTTTGTCCTTGAGCCCCTCCATAAGGATTCAAATGCCAGAACTCAACAAGCTGAGCACTGTGCATTCTTGCCCTGGACCTGAGTTGGTTTTCTTTCCTAGTCCCAACCTGAAATGTATGTTTTTGTGACTCAATAGGACATCAGTATAAGACAGTTGTGGAGAATAGCAGAATGGTCCAACTTCTCCCTCTTACTAAGGACTTCCAATATAACAAACTAGAAGGTCTATGTAAATCCCCTCTGGGGGACAGGTTATTACAGTAACCAGGGCAGACTAGGTCCAAATGCTAGTCTTGCTAACATTTGGCTTTTAAGTATTTAACAGCAGAGTAAAGAAACTGTGAATAAACTGGTACATCCAAACCTGGATGAATTATTGAGGAAATGCTGCCTTCTCAGGGGATGGTTACAGGGCCCATTCAGGCTTTGCTAGATTATAGCAGGCATTGACTATGAGTGTTCAAAAAAGGATCTGTGACCTCACATTTGTACGCTACTTCCCACAGCCAGCTGGGCAAGCAGAGGCTGTTCCCTATATTTCCACAAGTCTTACATTATTAATAATAACTCAAAATTGAATGATACTTTTAACTTTCAAGAGAACTCTCATCTATTAATAATTTATGCATATAAATATGTACATATATAAATATGTATAAACATATATAAATATGAATATAAATATGTATGAACATGAGTACATAAATATGTATTTGTACATATATAAATATGTATGTAATACATACATATATGTGTGCAATTCATTCAATGGAAATTATATATAATTATATTTTAAAAGCATATATATATATAACCTTTTAAATTCATTTTCATAAAATTAATTACATTTAAGTATATGTATATATACTTTTTAAGTATATGTGTATCTACTTTTATAATATATACTCATATACTTTTAAAATATCATTATATCTATTTGGCAGATGAGAAAGCTGAGACACAGGAAGGTTAGATAGCTAACTGAAGGAATCATAGTGAGTTGGATAGAGAGTTAATATTAAACTGTTAACAGCGGTCTCTTTCTACTTGATCTCATCAACATTTGGGAAATTACTATAAATAATGAAAGATTTGATTTTATGTGTACAGCCTCTTGAGTGGTAGTAGATTTTCCATGACATTTGCCAAATATTTCATAAACAAAGACAGTAATAATAACGGTTCTTAAACTTGCCTAATCCACTAGCTCACGGCTGTTCAGAAACTAGTCCTTTTGATTTCCAATGTTTATTACAGTCATATGCTGCATTGATGGTGTCAGTGGTGTTTTGGTGAACAAAAGACTGCCTATATGATGCTGGTCTCCTAAGATCCTATCAGCTAGCTGTTTTAGTTTGTGTGGCATACTCTATGAGGTTGGCACCATGATGAAATCACCTAAGGATGCCTTCTTCAGAATGTGTCCCCATCAAGTGATGTAGGACTGCAGCCTACTTTCTTCCCACTTGAGCACAGAAGCTGAATTCCTTATTTTGATCATGAGTTTGTTCATTTGTAAACAACCCAGACTAAATGTGGCCCAGTAGTTAGAAGTCAGTTAAAATAAAACTATGCCACCTTCTTTACTAAGTTAAAATATAATTTTGTCTCAGTGTTTATCTTGCAGAATTATTGCCGTAGTTAGAAGCTTCACGCATAAGATGCTGGATCAAAAAGAAAAATACCCATTCACCTTTCCCAATTCTTCTAGGATTTATAATTTTACAAAAGGAAAAAAAATAGGGATGGATAGGAAATTGTTAATCTTAAGCAGTCTAGAACTCTAAGTAACACTGTAAACACTTTTCTGGCTCTGCCTTATGTGAATTAAAACCAGTTTCATCTCTGACCTACAGCTTGGAATAGAGGATCGGGGACCCACCCCAAACCTTGGTGAAATAATCAAGCTATAGTGCCTTTTTTATAACCTTTATCAATCGGGTCACAGAAACAATGTTTCAAATCTTGTGAGAATATATCATTATTTATTCACTGGTGACATCTTCTTTTCATTTCATCTAGCAAACCTCTATTTGCTTGAAAATTAGAGACCATGAAGAATTGTCCAATGGCATTTGATGCCCAATGACATATTGCTTCATTTCATTATTTTGATAACTGATATGAGGGTTGCCATTACCAGTGAGCCCATGGCATACCTACAGCCTCCCTTTCCCACGTTGGATTATTTATTTCTAAGTGGCTGCTAGGTGTGAATTATCCTTAAATACTAACCTTAATCAATGGGTTGTCATTCTCCCCAGTGGAGACTCAGTCCTCTTTTTCCTAAATATTGGTCAAGTCACTGTTTTAACTAAAAACATATAGAACAAATTGACACCTAGTGAGATGCAATAAGTTTTAATGCACATGAAGTGCACTTCCCTTTTTAAAGTCAAATTTCAGGCAAGCCAGAGAAAATAAGTCAAATGCCTATGCAAACAGCATGCTTCAGGTCAAAAAGGTAAAAATGCAGGAATTTTTATTAAAAATGAATCACATTTATTATGGTACACATTAGTTAATGAATAAATTTTTAATATAGTATTTCCTTGGAGGGAAGCAAAAACTATAGGAGTGCTAATTTAAAATGAGAGAAATAGGACATTAGATAATATTGCATAAGAAAAGTAACAATTCAAAAATCTCTCAAGAGCAGGATTAGTGAGCAATGAGCTACTGTAATTCAGCTCTCTCCCTGCTGACAGGGTTCCCTCCACCTTTGCTAGTGTCCCCCCTTCAAGTGCAGATGACAGGGTACTCCTCATTGTGTTGCCCCTAACGTCTCATTTTCAGGGACTCTCTGGACACCAAAGAACATTCCTTCTGGAAGGAAATGTTTAAACATAATAATTCCCTGAACCCCAAGAAAACACCTAATCATATAGGACCTGATAACATCAGGGGCATTATCCCCCATAATCATAGACTGTGACTTGGACCCTGAAGATCTTGACTCAAAATGATAGTTGTGTTAGAAAATATGACTCTGAGGCACCTGAGGAACTGTTCATTCTAATAGGAAAAACTGAGCTTTCCCACATCCCTTCCTCCCAAGATCTAGCCCTCTGTCTCCCTAATGACACTTGAAGGAATCGATGAGGACATTAAACTGAAGTAGTCTTTTGTCACTCCTATCATCCAGTCCTCAGTTGGGCATAATTTCATTTTTTTTGACAGAAATAGAACAAAACAAACAGAACAAAAAGCCTCTTTCCTTAGCTCAAACTGGGAGCTGATGAGTCTGTTTCAATTGAAGGCTGAACCAAACCAAGTCATTGTTTCAAAAACGACTCTAATGTGTACTTGATGATTAAGAAAACAGCAATTTAATAATGAAATTAACAATGGTCTCACTCATATTCTTTTAGTCAGGTGAGAAGCTGCAAGACTACAGCCCATCCGCTTTTGCTAAAAGCACACATTACAGTCTTTTACTCTCCCTTACCATGAAGTTTGTCAAGAGCTGCTGCTGCGACTTACAAATTGCTTTTCTTCCTGTTTCACTGTATTTGACTCCCCATCTTCTCACTTTGAGAAAAGTGTGCCAATTTAAGCAATGAGTTTCATGATTGAACCTCATTTTAATGACAGAAAGAAAGGGGCTGAGGTTACATTAGAAAGAGTGACAAGGGCTAATGTCACTGCAGTGCCTCTGCTTTACCCCAGCCTCCTCCCTGTGAAATCATGAAAATGACGTGACCCCATGTGGAGAATGGTACTCATCTTCTAAGGTTAATGGCCATAATGAAGACAAGCATACTTCTCAGATATGCTGGGAGAAAAGAAATTGTTATAATGAAATATGAGCTCTCTCAGTGGATGCCCATGCAGTAGAGTTTTTAAAAGATTTAAGCACTCTATAGCTTAGATGTTCAAAAAGAAATGACATTCATTTATTTTTATATGTAATCAGAGTGGTCTTTTCTTAATCCTTCACATGCTGATTAACATTAACTTTTGTCCCAAGTACTAGATTAAATTATAACTCTAGCCTAACATGATAGATGTTTAAGTAAATTTTAAAAAACCACTCAGATATATCAACAGGTATCAATGGTATGTATTTCCTATATTGGAATATTAGTCAATAATCAAAAAGAACAATTGTCCTTCCATGCATGAAACATGGGAAGGACCTCAACAATATCATACCAAGTTAAAGAAAGTACAAGTGATACACTAAATGCAGTAAAACTACAAATGTACTAATCAGGCACAGGTGAAATTAATCTATGGTGGCAAATGTAAGCATGATTTCCTTGGATGCAGCAGAGACTAGTGGGGAGAGACATGAATTCAGTAAATGTCCTGTACCTCCCTAGGGGTTTGAACTGCACACATGTATGCATTTGTCAGAAACCATTCAATGTTACATTTAAGATTTATGTATTTCATTGTATGCAAATTTTATCTTAAGAGGAAAAAGTGAACTACAAACAAATATGGGATTCTAGTTAATGATACACATGCTCAAATATTTGGTGGCAAGACACCTAAAACTCACTATGAAATGCATCAGAAATAAGACAACAGTAATGCACTTGGAGCGCCGGTTCAATCCTCAGCACCACATAAAAATAAAATAAAGATGTGTCCATTGAAAACTGAAAAATAAATATTAAAAATTCTCTCTCTCTTCTCTCTCTCTCTCTCTCTCTCTCTCTCTTTAAAAAAAGAATTATTGACAAAGTTTATGTACAAAGACCATTTCTCTTTTTGACAAAAATGCTTATTGTCTCAGAAGGAGAAAGGCACACTGCATCTTTCCACAGATGGTTCCTAGTATATCCGAGTCTAGTTGGATGGACATTGTCTACAGAGAGTAGGGGACTTGAGTGTGGTATCATCTTGTCTCTGGAGGGAATCCCTTTGTTGACAGCTTTGTTGTTGGCCTTGCCTCTGAACATTCTGAGGCTGGGAAGGCACCTAGTCTTTTTCTTCTGCTTGTTTGAAGCCTGATGTTCTTGCACCCACTTACAAACAAACTTTTTTCTTGCTGCTGAAAGCTGTAGTGCCCCGAATCTTGTCATGACCTCTGCTCAGCTTGTGAACACTTGCCCTACCACCAGAGACTCCAAAGTGGGCTCCCTTGGTCTCCTTTCTGCTTCTAACAACATGGAACTGTGCAGCCTGGAAAGGGCCTCTTTCCTGCATGAGCATATTGGAGCATAATGGACATGGCTGTGCCCCAGTTCAGGAGGACCACAGCACAGGAATGAGTGATCCTTTTCTAGAATCATCTATGGGACGCAATGAAGTAATTGCCCCTCTCCTCACATAATCTACACCTAAAGCACCTGTTGCCCCTTATGCTTCTTACAGCTCTCTCCAGAACTGGTAGAGGGGTGCCTTCTCCTGACATCTCAGATATCTTGTCTCCCTCTTTTTCTAATGCCAATCTTTTGATGAAGGCTATAGATGATGGGATTCAAGTATTTTAAGTACACACTGGGAAAGCTTCATGATCTCAATCATCTAGACCTGACTCTTCACAGGTTAAAGGTAGGAGAATAAAGGGATTTGGGTAATCCTTATTTTATATACCTGAATACTCTCAATACTCTCAATGTCTTATTGCATATTTCTATTTTATGGAAATTAAGTATTCCTTCCTTCCTTTTCTTTGAATTCATAAAGACAACTAAAGAAAAACACAAGTATTCATGATGAAAATGTAGAACATCACATTGATCTTTAAACAATATATATTACTGTGATATAGCCATTGTATGGCAGGCACAGTATGACATAATCCTTAGTATACTTAGTCAAGGGCAGGTATACTATCTGCATGTGTGTTTTTATGTATTTTCATGCATATTATTTCATTTATTAATAAATGCGTAAATTGAAGTTTAATGAGAACAGGGAACTCATTCGAGGTTATATTCCCACTCATGGTAGACTTGGTATTGACTTGGTATTGACTCTACAATTTTTTCTTTCTGTGCCATAACAGTCTTTAAAGAAAACTTGAAACACTCTGGTGTTTGGTGTTTATTTGACTAGGTGCTAACATCTCTGCTACATTATGATCATGTGCTGACATCTGGTTCAATTACTTGAAAATGCTGCATTTGCATTGGTCAACCTTTTCTCTCAATTAGATAAAAATCCTTCTAGATCCAGGTTAATGCACAGTGATAGACTCCAGGGTTTTTTAAAATATATTTTTATTATAACCTAGAGCCCAAATAAATACTTGTCAAAGCATTTAATATCAGCTATCCATGGAAACAAATGTCCTGCCCACAGGGCACTCTCAAGTCCACTCAAATGCCATAGAAAACACTTCACCAAGTCTTGACCTCTTCTTTACTAAGGAAACCTCTCCCATTGTGCTTTCTTTACATTCTGACTCTCCTCTGTCACGGTGTGATAGCACTTTATTAATGATCTCTGAGTTTCTTGAAGTCAGTGCCTGTGCCTTGGTTTTTTTTTTTTTTTTTTTATCCCTAGCGATGAAGGACAGCTGCCACTACTGAGTAGGTACTTGATAAGTTCTATTGTGGGTAAATGAATACATGCAATTTTTTTCCGCTTATTCATTCTCTGACTCCTTGTATTGTCAATTCCAACACAACTATACCAAAGAAAGATATAACTAGTCAGAAAGAAGTAGTGACCATTAAGGACTGCCAATAGGACTAGGTCAAGTAGGGGGCTAGTCTCTAGGTATGACACATGGGGCTGAGATGTAGGGTCCCTGGTCCTTGGTCAACATTGACTGCTCATATGCTTCAACTCAATTAATTAGCTTTGATAGTTAGTACTTTACTCTAACAAAGCCGGGGTTCTTGATTCAGTCCCCAGCCCGGACACCCTTTACCACTGTTATACTCCTGGAAGACTGAACTCTGCCCAGACAGTCCATGGGTCTAATGACCTGGGGGGAAAGGACAGGAGAATTACCTTAATGAAGAACATAATTTGCACTGCCTCTGATGTCACTTGCTCTTCAGTGTCATTTTTCCTATTCTACTTCTATTGCATTCCTCAACGACCCATCCTATTTCCCATCTGAATTGCAGCGCACAGCTTTCCTTGAGAGGAAGAGAGACTAAAAAGAAAAGCTGACTATTTTTCAATTCCAAGAGGAAACTGTTCATCTGGAAACCTTGCTGGTTTTGAACTGGGTTCTGCCCAACTGCACGACTTGCCTCCTTAGTAAATGAGTTTTCTCCTTTAGAAGCTAGCACTTTTAAGCACATAAGCAGGAGCAATCCCCAGGTCGGTTGTGACTGAGATGTTCTTAACACAATCGCTGCTTTTCCCCACTGCAATAGTTAGGAACAGTAAATCTACAGTGAAAACTACATTGGAACTGAAACTCAGTCTGGATAAATATTGGAGGGCTGGAGTTTCTTATTTCTTTCCTAGATGATATATATTTTTAATTCAGCACATATTTTGCAAGAACAATACCACTGCCCAGAAACCACAATACTCTAATTCACTCATGGCGATGCAACACCATTCATAAACAGATCGAAAGGTGCTCGTCCGATTTGAATTACTGCATCATATTCACTCCAGGGCCATCTGTATGTGAGCAGAAAGCAACATAAATTTTCTCCAAGGCAGACTTGTACTGATCCTGCAAGGGGAGCTCACTGCATGAAGAGGCATCAACGGAGAGAGGGCAAAGAAGTAGAGATATGCACTCCAAGAATGAGTTCCATTTTCCACATGGAGTGTGGATGGGAATCGCCTGAATGGTAACACATGAATCCCAAGTGTTCTGCTCAAAAGTGACAGAATACAAAATTTAATTTATGGATGCACGTATTTGTAGAGTTGCATTCATTTGTGGGTAGGGAGAGAGGGAGAAGAGAGAAGACTCCCTGTATACAAGTGGATGTCACAGAGGAGAAGCATACCTCCCAAGATTCAACTATCCAGGTCAAACAGTGGGAAGACATTCCAAAAAACCACCAGAGGTCTACAAAATGAATTATTTCCCTAAATGCAGCTAAATTTTAAGTTAATGTACTAATTAATAATATATTTTTACTAATACAAAACAGTTAATAAAGCTAATGTTGTCTCCCATGTCCAGTCTTAGGAAGTCATCCATTCAGCTCCAAACTACCCTTGTAATATGTCTCATAGAAGTCTTCAAAAATAATGACATTCCACAAAGAGACCTGTCTTGAGTTCCATGTATTTTATTTTCTTGAATAGTCTGATGCACAAATATCTCTTGAGCCTGAAACTGCTCAAAAAGAACTCTGAATTGCAAAGTGAATACTTTTGTTATAAAAGTATTATTTGGGGATAGATATTTATAACTCACTATTAAAAAGTTGGAGGAACTTGGCAAGTAACAGAATATCAATTTGTTATTGGTCTTCCATACATTTTATTGGCAAATTTTGTAGGAATAAAAATATTTTAATATATCACGAAGATATGCATTAACCTTTAATTAGAGAGTGTCCTATTCTAGAAAACTAATGTAAAAACTTAGAGCCTTATTTTCTTTATTTTTTAAAATGAAAAGTTAATAATTTTCCCTTGCCCAAGGAAAAACAGAATGAGAACTAGACAACTAAGATTTCTTCTCTCAATATGTGCCATGCGTTTTAAAGTTTGAATTTAGAAATGTAATTTAGGCACTAAAAATGAGGTTCACCTTGTTTCACATAAGTTTTGTCTTTCTCCCCTGTTGAACCTGGCTCCTCATCAGATGGGTCATACTCCCTAGAATACCCCAACAGACCACCCTCTGTTCCATCCTGCTTCAACCCCTGTTTGGAATTTTGACTCAGATAAAGTTAAAAATTGAATGACAAGATTGGACTCTATTCTTATCTCCAAACCCACTTTTGTAATTTTTATTTTACATATCTTAATGAGTTTTTTCTTTTGCTTTTTGTTCTTGCACACCGACAAGGTGTTTAGTCATTAAAGCTTATATAGGTCAAACCAGCAGTCACCTTGGATCTGAATAATATCTGGATCAACACTCTATGTAGCTGGTGTTAATCTGTTGTTAATTTACTTGATGAGAGTGCAGAAGAAGGGCAAGAAAATCTAACTGGTTATATTTGGGATCAAATTATAGTGTTAAATTTTCTGGACAAGAAGGTACAATCATGGGAAAGAGATGCTTTAAAAATTCTCAGAAGTGTCCTCTATAGCCTCATGGATGTCAATAAAATATCTTTTTCACCAGGCTCACTATTTAATTCATATGCTTTGGGTGATGTTTTTGCTCTGAAATATTTCGGAGTGGTTTCAATTAAGAAAGCAGATATGATAATCCAAAGCACACATTTAAAAGTTGTGTTACCAAATCCTCCTAGGGGTTAGGGCCTCAACTTCTGATGGTCACTAGAACCTCAACTCCCTGGACTCCCTAAAGTGGTATAGGAATAGGATCCTAATGGAGGTGTTTTTAACAGCTGTGTATCTCAGGGTAATCACTTCCATTTTGTAAGTCTCAGTTTCATTATCTGTAAAATGGTTACATCATGCTTGTCTGTCCTACTTAACTCGGCAAGATGTTATGAAGATGCAATGTAACAAAAAATAAAATTCTGTATGAACTGGTACTTGAATCAATTATGGCTTTAAAAATCGTCCTTCGGGGCTAGGGCTATAGCTCAATGGCAGAGCACTTACTTGCCTAGCATGAGTGAGGCACTAGGTTTGATCCTCAGTACCACATAAAAAAGTTAACCCTTTATGCAGGCACCAACTCTTTTGCCTTTTTTAAAAGCACAAGGGGAATGCACTCATTTCCAAGTTTCAGGAAATCATTAGTTTGGAGGCTAACCTACTGTGTTAGTCAGTATAGGCTAGGTTGTGCTGCAGTAATCAACAACCTCAACATCTTGGTGAATTAATAGCTGAGTTTCTTACTGACTCTGAGCACACTCAGCAGTCAGTTGTCTTCCGTAGGTAGGGTGATTCTGTGTCCTGACTTCCTACAACTGTCCAGTTCATGTTGATTATTCTAACACAATTATTAACAGCATGCCTTTCATTATGAAACTTGTCTTGTTTTGGATAATGAATATAATAAAATTCTTGTCAAAGAAATAACTCAGATGTTTCCCCCTGTCCCCTTTTCTCAGGATGATACAATCATCATGGGATAGAAAGAGGAACTGGAGAACATTGTGGAGGTATTCTCTTCCTATTGTCAAAGCTGACACTTTGGTTTAAGAGCCTTTGGCTTGAACTGGTTAGTTGGTCCAACCAACTGCTAAAGTAAATCAAATCCCATGAATACTCAACAAGGAGAAAAAAACATCAGAAACTTGTGCTAATAGAATGCCTTCCGTATCTGCATGGTCACGATTTAAGGCATCCATGGAACTACCGCATGGTGATCAGCTGGTCAGCTTTCTGACTTTACAGTTACTTCCAAGTGACTAAGGGCCAAAGTTCAAGTGAGGCAAGGAAGTGCCACTCTTGCTGGCATTTCTCCATTGTGTGTTATTTTCTCCCTCTGGTTGAAGCTCAGCTGTCCCTGTCAAGGTTCTTCTCTTACTGCCCTTCTCAATACGGATTGTCACCTTCTTTCATTCATGCAAAATCGACTGCCAACCTACACAATTAGTCTCTCTAATCTCTCTGAATTGTCCGCAGATATGTTCCATCTCATTGGGGAATTTTTAATCACAACTTCAAAGTCTACACTGCTATGAAGAATACGCTATCAAGTCTTCAGTACGACAGTTGATGGGCATATTTTGTTTGCAGCCTATTTCATAGCAAATATTTCTAAACATGCAGAAACAGCCTGGACTTGCAAACAAATCTAATAACTTTCCAAATTTTATTAGTAATCGAAGAAGTGGTTGCTAGATGGTGTTGTTAGAGGAAGTCTTGTTGCCACTTCACTATCCTTTACCCACTATTCATTGTTTAAAATATCACAGCACAAGTTTTGGCACTAATTGGCATGCCCAATCCCCGGAAACTCTGGAGTGTGAAAAACTTGTCAAAATTTAACAGGTTAAAGTGAAAGCTAGGGAAAGAGAAGTCAATTTAAAAATATGCCTCTATGTAAGATGAAAAACATAAAAAGGAGCCATCAGAGTTATATGCATTACACTGGAATGTCACAAAGTGTTTTTTTTTTTTTGCCAATCATCATAATCATCTGGTATTTGAATGGAGATTTTTCTGCCAGCTACTCAAGAGAAAAATGAGATTCCTCACCTTCCCTCCTTACTTATCTAAATACTGTGCATCCTCAGACTTATGTTTTCCTGATAACTGTGGCCCACATGTGTTTCTCCTGTGTCCACTGAACAATATCTTCCCTGGGACCCTGAGGGAAATCACTAAAGGCTCCTTGTTAAGAATCCAGATTCCCAAGTCCTCCTGATGCCTAGTGAATGGATCTCTGGGAGCAGAAGCCAGGAATCCACATTTTTCAATAAGCATGCTCTTGCACAATAGCCTATGAGAATCTCTAACCCTTCATGTACTCCTAAACCACTTATTCATATACTACTTGGCATTCTTCAGTATTAGAAGAACAATTTCCTCTACAGGTTTCTAGTTTCATGAGAATTCTGTAAGTTCATTAGACTCCTATGTATCTCTTAGGTCTTTTATTACTCACATCACACAGTGCAGTATTGGTTTATACTGAACTTCCACACTTGTGAGGTTATATATCATTTTACTTCATTTAAGCTATATTTGATGCTGAAAGCAAAGAGAAGAACCCATTGAGATGAATCTAGTTTTAATATCCATGGTGAAAGGCTTACAAATAATACCTTCTAGAATTCAAATAATTATTTCCTCATTTGTTTGTTCACTCATTTATCCATTTTGTTAGTTTTTAATCATCTCTTGACTGCCTAGAATGTGCTTTGGGCTACAACTAGTAACATGAATAAAGAAAAACTGCTAAGTGTAAGATGTAAACCATTAACCCACAGTGGTATTAGCACTAGAAGAGGATGCCAGGAGGTAAATATGCCTGATAGGTCATGAGAGGCCCTCTGGAGGTATAGATATATGGCACATTTTTGATAACTGACTGGATTTAGCTTGATGGAAAAGTTATTTCAATCATAACTAATGATCTTGTTCGTAAACTTGAAATTACTTATTATGGGCTTCCTTAATGAGAAATGTTCTTTAAGTGAGTGCAAAGTCATCCATATGCCTACTGAAAGTAAGAGCCTTCCATTTTAGTTTGAGACATGCATTGGGAACTTAATCAAATGCAAAACTTCATACATCCATTGTTAGCTAAACTACTTAAGGCTCTTCCCACCAGGCAGCACACATTGAAGCTATTCCCACTGTTTCATGTGAGTTTATTAACTATATCTCAGACAGTGTCAACTGAGGCCCTAAGGTAATGCTCCCCACGTGAGTACACATGCATAACTGTCTCGTTATGGTCCATGAACTTGTGTATTTATCCCTGACACTTTGAGATGCTCAGATTTTTCCCTAGTCTTTGGAATATGTCCTTCTTGACCTTGGGTGTCTATGAGGAAATAAAGTATAACCACATCAGAATATCTGTTACTAAAAAAGAACTGTGATGATAAAATTAGCACCAATAACTGCAGAACTCCCCAACCGCAGGTTGACATTAAATAAAAGTCAATTGTCTTCAAGTACTTTTTTTTACCGTGGGACACAAGCTTTTATATAGCACTTTTATTGCATGTCCCTGCCGGATGAAATATATGTTGGAAATACAGTGACTTTAGGCCAATATAGTGCCCATTTATTCTGAAATTGTCAATGGCACAATAAAGAAATCAGCAAGAATACTTGGGGGGGAGGGCAGAAAAAAAATCTACACACTAAAACTAACTTTGAAAATAAAATTCTCTTTTATATTTAAAAGCAGTAGAGAAAAAAAAACCCACAATTCTCAAATATAGTATAAAAGAAAAAAAATAAGGGAGAGTACAGTTAAATAGCAAGATAGCAAGTGATAGGATTTAAAAAATGGAAACGATGTATGATCAGGTACTATGTTGTTCATACTGCTAGAAATCATGACACCACACAGATAATGATATGTATCATTAACTATTTTCTATCCCATAGCTGTGCTACCTTGGGATTTTCAGACTGGGGATCAGAAGTCCTTTTTCCCCTCCCTCTAGATGAACTTAAGAAACTTTTCAGACCTCTGCAATGGACTTTATATTGTAATCTAGGTAAAGACATATATATATATACTATATGTAGTATAGTACCTATACTACATGAAAGTTAGAAACCAAACAATAAATAGCATGTTTGACTTGCCTCCTGTTGATCTTGGCTCTCCCATACAAAGGACTGTGCTGGAAGAAGAGCAGATTTAACTGTAAAGTGCAAAGACTTTCCTTAGACTGTGAAGCAGAAGGAGAGGGCCATTCTTCACTAACTGGTCAGAACATGGGTCCCACAGGACTTAATTATCTATATCTTGTTAGGCTATAATAGGGGCTCTGAAATGATATTGCAGCTTTTTTAAAAGCAAGAAATTGAATAGTAAAGTTGAGTAAATCAAATGTCAGTGTTCTTATGGGTGAACATGGACAGCAGCCATAGCCTGCAATAGGAGGTGTCATTACTGCACAGCAGCTAATAAGCAGGGCTACTGGAGGCAGGAAGGGCTTCAATACAGAGCGAGAATTGGTATACACAACGACAGGCAGTGTTTGGGTGGTGCTTATTTCCAGATTTTCAACTTGAACAGAATGCATGATTATCATTCTGTGAAACACATTGTTATCCTTGCTCTGATGCCAAATGCTCCAGAGGAACTCAGTATGCTCATGATCATCTCAGTGGAAATGTCACTGAGAAAAAGTACAGATATGGAGGCCCCTGGGCCCTCTTCTTCATGGCTACTGCTGGACCCCACCTTAGTTCCACCTTTTCTGTCTCTTCTGGACTTTGTTCTTACACTGATCTATTTATTTTGTTTCAGTCCTGATTTCTGTCTCCATTGACTCTTTTTATTTAATCAGAAAATAAGTAAATTAATATCAACTTTATCCTAATGGAGTATTCCCTTTGTCTCTGCTTTCCCATGGAAATTTATCTTTCTTTATTCTCTTTTCCCCACTGCTTATTCTAAAGAGTAGTTTGTGTTCCGCTTTCACATTTTTTCCACACCAAAATAACAACTGACTCCCATCTTTCACCCTCATCACCATGCTCAGTGTGTATCACCCACAGACCTGAAGTCACCGTAACCAAAGATCTTTTCTTTTCTAAAAATCTTTTATTTATTTATGTAGCTTTCGTTTTAGGTGGATACATCAGTTTGTTTTTAGGTGATGCCGAGGATTGAACCCAGTGCCTCATGCATGCTAGGCGAGCGCTCTACCACTGAGCCACCACCCCAGCCCCACCAAAGATCTTTTCTATGTGGTTTTGCCTACACTGGCTGGCTCTTCTTACCCAAAGTTTTGTTTCTTTTCATGACTTCCTTCTCCAGTCTTCCCAAGTTCCCTTCTGATGCCCCTCTGTTCCCTACTGAAATCTCCCTTTTCCTTAACTAGAGAAAGCCATACTTCATGTCCAAGACCTCTGCCTTCTCTTTTCCCTCTGCTCCTGCTCTCTTTGTCTTCAACCTCATTTACTACCTCCTTCAGATTTCTGAAGCTACCTCTCCAAGTCCACATTTAGCATTCTAGTCACCTCCTGGACATATACTCAAGTCTGGCCAGAGCCTCACACTCTGCTTATCTGAAGTCAGCAGTTAGCACATCTTGCCTGGACTCTGCCTTCCCTTGTCTTCCTATTGGGCCTCATAGTGTCTGCGGGCCCTGGGCAGCTTTCCCATCCTCTCTGGCTCAGAAGCAGGAAGGCTGAGCATTGCCTTTGCTCAGACTGTACTGCCAAGATTCAGATCCTCCTGATGAGATGCGCTTGCAACATTTTATAGGCCAAAAGGAGGCATACATTTCTGTTCCCATGGGAACTATGGTAGGAAACACATGCACTTGGGCAATATAAGTTTTTGACATCATTGGTTAGACTCTGCACCCTTCTGCCTATCACCAGTCTCAGAGCTGCTGTGACTCTGGTGGAGCAATTCCCATAGATTGTCTAACTTTGGTAAGCACAGCTCAACCTGAACTTGACAGTCAGAGGGGGACGCCTCATTTTGTTCTGTAACTTTTCTTTCTGCTTCATGGGCACCTATGTTCCTGAGTTAAATCCCTAGATATTGGAAGTATATTAACAGGTCTCTATTTTCCTGACTGATACTACCATGTTCAGTCTCTCAGGATGAAAGACCAGAGTATCATTTCAACTGCTTCCTCTGTTCCACCCAAACCCCAACACTTCCCAAGAATTGCCAATACTTCTACTTTAAGTCTTCCTCTTTCCTTGACCATGCTCACTCTCTATTTCCTATCGTCTACAAGTCCTCTAACTAGTTCTAAGTAGGCAGTCATTTCACCATCCTCACCTAAGAGCAGCTCAGTTATCTTTAACAATTATTATTATCATTTCAATCATTTTTTTAAAAAAAACTTACATGAATCATCCTCCCTGCTCTTGGGAAAAGACTGAACCATGTAACAAGGCATTTGAAATACAGTATTTCCCCCTTATCTATGGCTTTGCTTTCAATGGTTTAGGCACCTGCGATACAAAAATATTAAAATGCAAAACTAATGTTGTCCTATCTATAATGTGACTCATCTTTTCATCAAGCATATCCATACTGGGCACACTACCACCTATAGCTATTGTCTTGGTTATCAGTCAGTAACTGTTGCAGTATCAGAGTTCTTGTGTTCAAGTAACTCATTTTTTAATATAGAAATTGCTCTACTTTATTACTAGCTATAGTTGTAAATCTCTTCTGTGCCTAATTTGTTAATCATAGGCATGTATGTATAGGAAAAGACATAGCATATATGGGGTTTGAACAATCTATAGTTTCAGGCATTCACTGAGGTTCTTGGAAAATATCCCCTGCAGATAAGGAGGCTCTACTCTGTATTTTCTTATTCCTATGGACTTATTTTCCCCTTTTACTCTTCATGTACCACCTGCAGTCAACCATGGCTACCTGGAATTTATTCTTGCTATATGCCCCTTGCTCTATTGCTCCAGATGAGCCTCTCATTATTTTCCAACCTGACTCTTCTTTTCCCTGAGTGATTCCTTAAATTCTTAAGAATAGGTTAAAATATTGTCAGATAGCTCCATATCCAAAGAGATCCCTGCAGCATTTTTAACCTCACCTACGTGGCTCATTGCACTCAGTTTGCATCTTAACAGGTGTGTTGTCCCAGTGGCACAACATAGGTATCATCTTATTTTAGTTGAGTTACATTCTCCACACTGTCTTAAATTCTTGGTTAAGTAAGCTGTGAAAATAAGAAAAATAGTGGGCTGAGTTCACTTTGTTTGTGATCCAAACTGGAGCTAACCTTACTGAGATTTGTGTGCTATGGTCTTAATGCAATTTAAACCTTATGTATTCAATATTCAATGATATACTTCAGCAGAGTGTCCAAATCTCTTTGCCAAATGGCAGTTTTATAGAGACTATTGCTTAAAATTACTGGTTCATGAGATCATAAACTTTCTCATGTATAATTTTTCTACTTCAAGACTTTCTGATTTATAGGAAAGATCTAAATTCTAGATGGATAAATACATACAAGTTGAGCATCCCCAATTAGAAAATCTGAAGTCCAGAATGCTCTGAAAGCAGATGTTCCAAAAGTGGACTTGGGGGCATTTCAAATTTTACATGTTTGACTTAGGGATGTCCAAACAGTAAAGTCTATGTAAATACTTCCAAATCAGAATATCCTAAGGTATAAAATGCTTTAGGTCCCAAACATTTAAAACAAGAGATACTCAACCTGTATTAAGTTGAATCACATGAGATCGGTGATATTTGATCACTTTAGTCTACCCAAGTGATAGTTCGACTTGATAAAGATATCAAAATAGATTTTTGTTGCATAGTGGTTTTTATAGCACTTTGTTTTATGTATACAATGAACAAATATACTTAAAAATAGATAAGCTTTACAATAAAGAGTTTTAAAAACAGCAGCAGTACTAATGGCTAACATTTATTGAGCACTTAATAAATATCAACCTTCATGGTACAAATACTATGTAGATTAACTCTTTTTTGGTTTGTCAGTTGATTTTTTGCAATGCTATGTATTGAACCTGGGGCCTTACATGTGCTAGGAAAGTGCTCTATCATGGAACTACACACTTCTCTTTTTCTTATAACTACTCAGTTGTAAACATCATTTGATAGATGAAGAAACTGCAGGTTGAGGTAACCAAGTAACTTGCGTAAGGTCACACACAGCTACTTCAACTTAAGGAAAAATTATTCAAGTATGGATTTTGATCACATAAAAGAACAGCACTCTCTCTCTTTTTTTTTTTTTCTCCAGAGGACTTTTATTCTTTTGGGGGCAGGTAATTGGGGATTGAACCTGGGGGTACATAATCACTGAACCACATCTCAGCCCATTTTATTTTATTTTTTTTTTACTATTTTCTCTGTTCTTCTTCTTCTTGTTGTAGATGAACATAATACCTTTATTTATTTACTTATTTATTTTTTTATGTGGTGTTGAGGATCAAACCCAGGGCCTCACACATTCAAGGCAAATGCTCTATCACTAAGCCACAATCCCAGTCCCCAGGCCATTTTATTTTTATTTTGAGATAGGGTCTTTCTAAGTTGTTGAGGCTGTCTTTGAACTTGCAATCCTCCTGCCTCAGCCTCCTGAGCCACTGGGATTACAGGTACATGCACTGTGCCTATCTCTGGAGGACTTTTGGATTCCTCATTTCTTGGATCATTCTGGTATTGATAGGAAGAGGGATAAAGAAGCAGCAGAACTCAAGGAATAGCTCAAATGTCACCTCTTACACAGAGCCTTCTTTGATCATAGGGCTTTGCATTGTTTGTTATACTATGGCAAAGTCTTTTAACTTTCTTCTCCTTTGAGTAGTGCTTAGCATATATTGGTTTCTTTCAGCTCTGAACACATGCTGAAATTTCCTGATTCAAGTGTAAAGCTCCACCAGGGCAGTGAGTTGCCCACCCTGGGTTCCTTTCCAGGGCAAGGAGCAGACACTTTGTTTCCATCCAACTTCATCCATCAATAATTACTGAAATCTAACATTGGTGGATGACAAGAACACTGAGACAAAATGTCCAACCGCTACTCATAAACAACTTGCTACTGCTTAGTGAAGCATGAATAAGTGTGTCAGCACAAACAGCACACTGGAAGTCACACGAGAGCAGAGAATCGGAATGTGCTGAAGGCGGAGAGTGGACTTGCTGGCTGTGGGGAAAAGATGTACTTCTCAGAGATTTTCCTGATCAGAAATTGTTGGGGTGAAGCCTAGCAAGGTAAATGAAGATTTGCCAGTGGAAAAATTGAGATAAGGACATTCAGCAGCAGGAACAAAAGAAGAACTCAAGAGCCTGGGAGGTTTTGGTACCCATTAATATTTGGTGTTGTTCAAGGATACTAAGGGAGAAAAGAGAGAGAAAAGAAATAGAAGGAGAAAGAAAGAAAAAGGAGCAAAATTTTCACTTAAATGTAGGAAGATGCAGATCAAAGTAAAAGAAGAGGGGCCTGAAATCAATCAGCAAAACCAGATATAATGAGGGCTACTGCCCAATGGCCCGGTTGATGTTGATGACCTCAAGGCCCAGGCTCTTGGGGTATGAAAGGTAAGAAGTTTCCATCACCCAAGTCTGATGATTTACATAGATTTTGGAAAACTGTAAAAACACATAGGCACAAAAGGTTGATGAAAATAACTTCCTGGGCTGGGGTTGTGGCTCAGCAGTAGAGCACTCGCCTAGCACATGCAAGGGCCTGGGTTCGATCCTCAGCATCACATAAAAATAAATAAATAAAATAAAGATATTGTGTCCAACTACAACTAAAAAAATATTTTAAGGGCTGTGGCTCAGTGGTAGAGTGCTCACTTAGCACATGTGCGCTTAGCACTACATAAAAATAAATAAAATAAAGGTATTGTGTCCAACCAATAAATAAATAAATAGATATTTAAAAAATATTTTTTTAAAAAACTGTCCTACTTGTTTTGGTAGCAGAAGCTTGTTAGGCGAACAGAAGGCACATTTCACAAAAATCTGATGGAAACAAATCTTTATGGGTCTTCTGTAGTAAAAAAAAAGGATTTAGCAGTCTCCCCAAGAGATTAGGGATGTTTTCTGTGTAAATATAAAAATAATATAAAGAAACTTGTCTTTTGGAATCCTTGGTTAAATAGTATTAATACTGCAGAACAAATCATGGTCTAACTGCTCTCCAAGATAAATCAGAATGACACAAAAGGAGGTTTTCCAAGTCTGGACATATTGCTAATGACATTGCATGTAGGGAAGGACTATTCCTTTTTTTAAAAGTGTGTCTAAAAGCTTCAGCAAAGGATAGCTGAGGATGACTGAGAGAACAGAGCTAATGGCCCCAGCAAAGGCGATCAACTTCACAGAGCAGCCGTCTGCTTGCCTCACTGGGAAAATGTATTTTGACAGGAAACTAGAAGATATGGCAATGCAATATTTATGGATTGCCACTCAAATGAAAACACCTTTTAATGTGTAATTGAAAGACATAACAAATTTATAATGCCTTCTACATTTCAAAATTTTGCATTGAATAATGGTAAAGGGCAAAGAAACTACCCCGTTGTCAACTGATTGATATGCATTGTGAAACATGTTCACTATATAGCCTTTCTATACCAATCTTCTATTTTTATTTATATGATCATTTCCTGACAAACATAATATGAACAGTGTGTGCAGAATTTTTATTAACAAAGTGCAAAGACAATACCGTCGCACCTCTATAAAATCATCTGCTAATGTCTCCTGTCAAAACCTATTCCTGTTATTTTTCTTTTCCCTTCAAATGTTTTCTGAAGGCAACCATTTCTCATTAAATTAATCCTGGTCACCTCTGAGGCACTTATGCATTCTTCTGGTATTTCACATTCTTTGGGAAACCCCTGGGTAATACAGATTCCATTATGGAAATTCCTAAAATCAACACAGGGTGTGGGTTTAAAAGTGTCATATACCTTACTTTTCCATTCCTAATGTAGAACCAGAGGGCTATGTACAAATACAGTATTTCATTTTGCAATTAAATTCAGGTGAATTATTCAAACTTCAAAATAAAAAATATGTCATAATCACCATTATTCAAACCACTGTAATTCTCCTTCATTTTTTTTTGAATGGAAACATAGCTGATGGTGGTTGATTAGTACTGACAAAGAAAAGTATTCTTGCCTGCAGATTCTGAGGAAAAATATTTTCCAATGCTTTAAATCTTCTTCCTTTAAAGAGACTACAGACTCATTTGACTGACATATCCTAATACATGCCCCAGAACTTTTTATAAGGTAAGTTCCTTCCCTTTCCTTTGCTCTCCCTTTCTCTGTACATCCCCCCCCACACACACACACACAAACATATTTTGGAGAGTGGTAACACAGAAGCAATCTCCCTAGACTGAAGTGAAGGCACTAGAACAGCTTTATCTTCAAGACTGTGATTTACTATGGTAATGGTTCTGTTAGACTTCATATCCACCGTTTATTTTAGTTTCCTATTTATGTCCAGTGACCTCATCCCTTACCGTAGCTTAGAGGAGGCATGATATGACATGAATTTAAATGATTTAAAGGATTAAACACCTAGAACTGTGCACAGCAAGCACTCCTGTTGCTTAAGTGCTTGATAAATGTCTTTATCACCTGCTCTGGGGTCCAGAACAATTAGCAAGGAAGCTTGAGAGACAGCCACCCTAAGGCTCTTTTCCAGTTTACTTTTTGTGGTCATCCAGGATCAAGAGAGTTTGGCTAAAAGAACTTAATGGGAATTTGATCTTAAAAAGAAACCAGCTAAGGCTGGGGATGTGGCTTGAGCGGTAGCGTGTTTGCCTGGCATGTGTGCGGCCCAGGTTCGATCCTCAGCACCACATACCAACAAAGATGTTGTGTCCGCTGAGAACTAAAAAATAAATATTAAAAATTTTCTCTCTCTCTCTCTCCTCTCTCTCTCTCTCTCTTTAAAAAAAAAAGAAACCAGCTCATGGTCAGCATTATATAGCCACAAAGTGGGCCTATGAGTGTCACCTTCTGTCAAATGTGTCTGTCATGAAAAAAAAAAACTCAATAAATGTTACTTTCCAGCTGATTGTCACTGAAGTGCTGCTCTAGACACTGGAACAACAAAAAAAACCTCACTATGTGAATACCTCTTTATTCACCTAAATGCAGGAGGGCTACTAGGAAACATAGCCTAGGGGCTGGGGTTATGGCTCAAAGGTGGAATGCTTGCCTAGCATGTGTGAGGCACTGGGTTCGATTCTCAGGACTGCGTGTAAAAAAATGAATGAAATAAAGGTTCATCAACATCTAAAAAATATTTTTTTTAAAAGAAAAACACAGCATGAGAAATATTCAGTGACAAGTTACAGAGTCTGGACTCTTTCCTATGGAGAGGTGAGAAACAGAGTTACAGAGTAGAAAACTACTTAACAAAAAGGGTGCTTGCTGTGAAAGCTGAGTCCTGTGGTGGTTGGCTGGAGACAAGGGGCCATTTCATTTGGATAGTGGGTGCCCTGGACAGAAACAGAGGCAGGAAATGAGACAGGAGAAATAAAGAAATGCTTTTAAAAGAGACATTTTCCAGAGTCACTATGACTCAAAGGGAGCTGCATGAATGAGCAAAGGTAAAGGAGAGGCAGGGAATTCTGGCAGGATGGACGGGTGTCACAGTCACACCCAAGAGGAACTGTAAGAAGAGATACTGGCTGGGGCCTATCTTAGTGTTGTTTTTGTTTTGAAATTTTTTTTTATCCAATTAAGACCATCCTGTACTTTGAGGACTAAAAACCTGGGAGAATAGAATTTTTTTTTTAAATAAACACCATGTTCAAGCTATGTTCCCTGATGCACAAGGTGCAGGCTGCACAGAAGGTAGCTGCAGGGGTTCTGCCCAGAGAGGTCTCCTCACAGAAGAAGGCACAGTTAGAGTGGCGTCATGAAAGACAAAGGCTGATTCCAAACTGATGAGGAGAGGATTACCAGTCCTGGGACAGGAAGGAACACATATAAGGATGCAAGGGTTGGAAAGGGAGGAGCCCATGGAGCAGAGAGACAGAGAAGCATCCCAACTGCATCTTGGGGGACAAGGTCAACAGCTCTCTGCCTCCACTGATGACAGAAATGCTAAAATCCCCAACCACCTTGGAGCAAACACTAAATCTCCATTTAGCACATCCAGTAAGAAGCCCAAA
Organism: Spermophilus citellus; assembly: GCF_964194105.1. Taxonomy (NCBI): domain Eukaryota; kingdom Metazoa; phylum Chordata; class Mammalia; order Rodentia; family Sciuridae; genus Spermophilus; species Spermophilus citellus. The sequence continues at coordinate 63,496 of NW_027672811.1, read as the reverse complement.
TAAAATGGACAATATAGACTAGCTCCTGTTATTTATGTTGGGGAAAACAAATTAGTTAACCAGGACTGGAGAAAATGGTTTCAATATATATGTGTCTTAGCATTTCAGAAAGCACTGCCCTCAAAGGAATAACAGGTCACTGCATGCATAGATTTTATTGGAAAGAAACGTGAGCCTGTTCAATACCTAGAAAGCTGGGTTCCCCTGCAAAGAGTAAATCTGAAGGACTGCAAGAAGACATTGGATGCAGTAGACCTAGAGGCAAGGGATGCCCACAAGTAAACAAAGGGTTCCCCAAAGTGAGGAGTGAAAAGAGAAGACACTCCTTTGTCTATGTCAGATTTTTCCTAGAGGTGAATATATGTTGGAAGGTTTATACTTAAAGTGTTGATGAAAACAATTCCAATATATCTTTATGAATATTGCACATATATAGGCACATAGATGCTTATACACTTTATATGCATAAATACATACACATGATACTCATGAGGAAAATTATAGTACTTATTCAAGAGAAAGGGCAATGTTATGAGTACTGCTGAGACCTCCCCAATGATCATTACCTTCTGATATTCATGTAAATATGATTCATATTCCCTGTAAACAGAGGTTACATCTAGTATCTTGCTTCTAACCAAAAGAACTCAGAAAATTTGATGGGTTGTCACTTCTGTGGTTACATTAGAAAAAGAGTGCTACTCTTCATTGTTTCATTTGCCTGAAGAAGATTTTTAGTGTGATACCATCCCATTTATTGATTATTGGTTTTACTTCTGGTGCTTTAGGAGCCTTGTTAAGAAATTCAGTTCCTAAGCTGACATGCACTGGAGTGTTGGCCTACATATTCTTCTAGTAGGTATAGGGTATCTGGTCTAACACCTAAGTCTCCCATCCACATTAAGTTGAGTTTTGTGCAGGATAGGGGTCTAATTTCATTTTATTATGTATAGATTTCCTGTTTTCCTAGCACCATTTTTTGAAGAGGTTATCTTCAACAAGGTGTGTTTTAGGCACCTTTGTCTAGTATAAGGTAACTGCATTTGTGTGGGTTTTGTCTCTGTGACTTCTATTCTATTCCTTCCATTGGTCTTCATGCCCATTTTGGTGCCAATATCATGCTGTTTTTGTTACATAGCTCTGTAGTATAATTTGAGGTCTCGTATTATGATGCCTCCTGCTTTGCTTTTCTAAGGATTGTTTTTGCTATTCTCGGTCTCTTATTTTTTTGAATGAATTACATGACTGCTTTTTTCTACTTCTATGAGGAATGATATTGGAATTGGAGTAGGAATTGCATTAAATCTGCAGGGATTTGAATGAATCTGACATAACTTTCCTGTGTACATATATGAATACACCACAGTGAATCTCACCATCCTGTACATCCATAAGACTGAGATCCTAATTGGACTAAAATATATCCCCAAGTTTGTACAACTATATCAAAATGATTTCCACCATCTTGTAACTAAAAAATAACAAACAAAAATTAAAAAGAAAGAAAAAAAGTGTGACTTTCTTACTAGCAAACTCTCTGTATTGCCTATTCTGCTGGCTGGTTTTGATGAAGAAAACTGCCATGCTGCAGAGGTCTAGGTGACAAGGAACTGAGAACTTCCACTGGCCCACATCCAGCAAAACAGTGAATCCTATCAAAAGCAATTGAGCTTGGAAGCCAGTTCTTCCCCAGTGGAGCCTCAAGGTGAGACTCACACTCTCATAAAGGCCTGTGAGAAGTCCTAAAAAGTCTGTCATCTACCAGGGAATCTCATCAGTCCTCTGAGCCAGGGTTACAGGGGATATTCATGAAGGCACCCTTCCTACCATGCATAATAATGCCAGCTTTCCAAGGAAGCAGGTGGTCAGCATGAACCTTATCATTTTCATAAACAGAGTAGGCACAATTCACATTCTCACTGGTTCCAGGAAAGGTGAGAATCTTTCTGAAATCCCAGTTCTGAGATGCCCATGGATGACCAGCATTGCAAACAGGTTTTTCTGAGGATGCCAGTTTCTTGGGTCTCAGAGTTGACTTTTTTCCATGGTGCTTATTCCAACCAATCATGCAAATTCAGTGTTTCTGTGCTTTTGTGTTTGAGCCTCTCTTTTCATTGGAACAGAATTCTAGGAGAAATAACACATTATACCCAGGGTACTGTGAACAAAAGATATTTTAACATAACATGAAATAACATGACCAATAAAATGCAGCCTTCTTAGGTGGACATCTTGATGAGACCCCTATCAGGTGGCAGAAAACAAATTTTAAAGTCCACTTCCTTACTGGACTATTCTATTGTTAGTGAGTCATTTTGGTGGTGGTCCTAGGAGGGCGTACATTCCCAATTTTAACTCATTTTAAGAGAAGTATTGTTTCATTAATATCTTGAGCCTTAAAACAGTTAGCCTTATTGTAAATTATCAGTGCCATAAATATGTGTTAAATGAATAAGTTTGTTAACATATTTTCCTACTCTCTTTGAAAGATAAATTTTGGTATTGGTTGAAATTTTATTACTTTAAAGTCCTTGAAAAATTCTGCTTTACTTCCCACTAGATAACTTTTTCTAATTAAGGACAGAGATTTTTTTAAGCCTACAGCCGGGTGCAGTGGTGCACACCTGTGATACCAGCAACTCGGGAGGCTAGGCTGAGGCACGAGGATCGAAAGTTCAAGGCCAGCCTCAGCAAATTATCCAGGCCGTAAGACATAAGAAAGATAGCAAGACCCCATCTCAAAAAAAAAAAAAAAAAAAAAGAAAAGAAAAGAAAGAAAGAAAATGAGCCAATATTCTAAACAGAAAATGTATGTGTTGAAGTGAGTTTAATAGGATAGGGTAATGTGCTAAATCACCTGAATAGCACTGGTACTTCACTCTTACAGGAATACATGCATTTGGCATGTAAATACAAAGAACATCAAGAGAACATTCTTCTACTGTGGAATCTGGATTTGATCACATGACTTGCTTGGGTCCACAGGACACCATCATTCATGATGCAAATAGAAGCTTGAAAGGTTCTTGTCAAGGCTAGGTTTCTGTTCCTGTGCTTCCTCCACTGCTACAAGAAGGATGTTCCTGAGCTAGTCCACAGCTCCAGGGAGAAGGAGGTGACACATGGAGTGACCCATGCAAGTCCAGTCGCCAGCAGTTGACCCCCTGCATATGCAACATGCCTGACTGAGCCAAGACAAACTGCCTGTCAATAATTTAAAGAAGTTAACCATATTGAAAATTATCAATGCCATAAATATATGTGCTAAGCTGGGTAGTGAGCTTAGTCATTGGCCAGGAGCAACTACTCCCTGAAAAACACTAACCACACCAGTCACAGCTGGGTGAACCCTCCATGACAATGGCAGTAAGATTCTAGGAGTCAAATTACAGGATACCCTTGCAAAGCAATACCAAGCAAGGTTAGCTGCCTGAAAACTGGGGCCAGATATTTCCTGTAAAAAGCTCTTTAAATTTTAAAGCGTCTTGTTGCACCAGTTGAAATCCAAAACATAAAAACTATTTGCCAAGGGCTATTTTATGATAGAGCTTAAGTCATTCTAAGTCCAGGTACTAGAAGTTAATTTGATGACATTTTATATTCATAGAGTGAAGAACTATTGACTCTCTGGTTCCACTCTATTCTAAAATTAAAATTTTTACTTGGATATTGAAGTAGTTTCCGTCTGTAACACACTAACATTGCAGAGCCGGCAGAAAAGGTGTGAATAGTTCCATGATACTGTAGTATGGTGCAGAATACTCAAGCGTGTCTTGAGTTTCACTAACAGAAGTAGCAGCAGCAAAACAAAAATGGAACTCAAGGAATCCATACTCGCATCTCATTCCTGGTTTCTTTTTATCAAAGTCAAATCGCAGCTAAGGGAAGTAAGAGCTATCTTCCTATGTCCATGCACTTTCAAATTTCCAAATGGCTTCAGACACTGCTCAGATACTGCTACCAGCTCCAATAATAAGGAAACCTGCTGCAGTCAGGTATTTCCTATAGATTCCAAGGTCATTGGGAGCAGAGGTCTATGCATGGTATTAGTATAGCAATATCAGCTATAACAAATTAACCCCCAAAGTGCAGTAGCTTAAAACAAGAAGTGCTTATTCATCGTTCACTTTTGGTCCACTGTGGGAAGCCTTCCTCCTGGTCATTCTTCAAAGGATCCAGGCTTTGTCCATCTTGCAGTCTACCCTCTCCTGGGGAGTTCTCTGCAACCAGTCAGTGCTGACTGAAATGGAGAACCAAGACCTGCTTTTTAAAAGCCCCAACCTGCAAGTGAGACTGAGACTCCACCAACAGGAATTCATCACATGGACACAGAGGTCTATCCATGGTAGGCCAGAATGTTCAGTTCCAGGCTGGTCAGTGTGAACATGGGATAGACAACTAGCCTTCCCAGACACATTGATATGACTGTGTTTTGTCCATCAAGACCACCAAAGGTCTTCAGTGTAGTGAGTGCTCAATATTTATTGGTCTAAGTATGGAATCAATAAATGGTCTGAGCTCTGATACCCGCCATTGTCATGGAGGGTTCACCCAGCTCTTGCTGGTGTGGTTATTGGCTTTCAGGGAGTAGTTGCTCCTGGCCAATGACTAAGCTCATTAACAAGTTCTGCAAGAATGGGCAGAATCAGTGTCCTCATTTTGTAGATGAGATATTGAGATTTAGTACTTAACTAAGTTGCCCAAAGTCACAGGATTCTGAGGAGTTGGAGGCAGGGTGCAAGTCCAAGTCTGACTCTTCATGTGAAGCTTTTTAACCCACTGAATGGCTCCTTTACAGCATTGCTGCAATCGTGCTGATTTGCAATGTGACATTTTCCATCATAGGCATCTCTTTGCTAGTTATTGCCAGCCCTTTGCTGAGATAATTGAAGATGACTAAAATTTTTCTTGCATCCCCCACTACTCAACTATCATAAATTTAATCCAATAACAATTTATATTGAAACCTACCCAGAAAATGAAGCATAAAAGTATGTAAATACTGTAAAGGCAAATGAAATTCTCACTTATTTTTCTGCTTTGTAGTCTGGTTTCAAATTAGGGCTTAGGAAAAAAGTTCAAAAATATGAATTAGGATTTCTATTCTGATCATTGGGAAGGAAAATAAGTGTTCAATACCACAAGAAGATAATGAACTATTGACACAGTGTGGGCTTGATTCAGAGCTAAAGATATAACACAGGTATCCACTGAATATGTCACCAATAAATTGTGTGCTTCATTCATAACCCCTGTGATCAAGGGAGAAAACATGGAAAGTCCCAGCCATATCCTTGAGAAACATAACATCTTTGTGTAAAAGGGAGCAAGTTGATTATTTTAATTTAAAAAAAGAGAGAGAAGTAATGCTAAATTATTATTATTTAATGAGAAACCATTTAATTTAAACATCTAAAAGCTTTTCATTTTGAGGAAGTGACTAGATTTTCCATCTTTCACTATTAACTAAGTTGTGAAGGCCTTCAGTTATAATTGGAGAAGTTCAAATTATCAAAATATGAATGTAAATGCTATTTAAATTCTCTGTAACCTCTCATTTGAGCTGAGATACTCCTTTATAAAGGGCTAGATCAACTTTTCCCAACAGACGTTCTTGTCCTCAGCAATTCAAAAACATTAGATTTTGCCAGTAACTTTTTATAAGGATGATATTGGTTTTGAGATAGATACTTTTTTTAAAAATTCAATATAGAAGTTTTTAAAAATAGGATCAAGGATTTATTTTCACTATTATCAGTGGCTGATTCATCTTAGCCACCACATCAGACAAAATCACACCCACTCCTAGGTCCCTTTCTCTTAGACATAAAATCTGATGGATTGAGTGTGCCTCCCAATAGTAAGTTCATATTTTGAATTTATTATGTCCATCTCTGCTGTGGTTTGGATATGAGGTGGCCCTCAAAAGCTCATGTGTGAGACAATGCAAGAATACTCAGAGGCTGGCTGGAGTGGGGCTCAGTGGTAGAGCGCTTGCCTAGTGTGTGTGAGGCACTGGGTTCAATACCTGGCACCACATAAAAAAAAAATTAACAAACAAAGGTATTGTGTCCATCTACAACTAAAAAAATATTTTTAAAAAATGTATGCTCAGAGGTAAAATGATTAGGTTATGAGAGCTGCAACCTAGTTAGTGGATTAATTTACTTGAATGGTTTAACTGGGCAATAACTATAGGCAGATAGAGTGGTTGGTGGAGATAGATCACAGGGGGTATGCCTTTGGGATTTACATTTTGTTGCTGGTGAGAGGAGTTCTCTCTGCTTCCTGGCTGTCATGAACTGAGCTGCTTCCCTCCTCTATGCCCTTCCACCATGATGTTCTGCTTCACCTGGGGCCCAGAGTAGTGGACATGGTCAACCATGGACTTAGAACCTCTGAAATCATGATCCAAAATAAAATAGCTTCCCCCCACCCCCAAACTTGTTCTTGTTGGGCCTTTGGTTCAAAGTGGTGGAAATCTGAGTATAACAATCTCAGTTAATGGGCTATCACAGCTTCCAGGGATGCAAAGTCAGGGAAGGTAAGAGTCACAGGGAGGAGGTACCTTGTCTTAATTGGCATGGCCCTAAATGACGCCGGTCTCTCCTGGGAATTATTTATGAGCTAGAACTGGCCATGTGACCCCAGCCTCACTACAAGGAAGACAGAAATATAGGGGAGCACAGAGCTGTGCAGCAGGTAATGTTTTCCTCTATGTTCATTGAAAAGCAGGCCCCCGGCTCTCCTGAGAGCTAGGCTAGTGATTCGTCTGCAGATCCTAATGCCCTGCAAACAAAGTGCACTTACAGAGCTCATAGGAAATCATGTGTGGCCTTTCTCAGCTGTGTTCCCCAGGGCTCTCATTTAAGCAAAAATAGTATATTCTGACAGAATGGTGGTGGTAGACATTATCAGAACCGTCTGAATCTTGTGACTCTAAGTTTGAATTCCTTGACACTGACCTAGGAAATTATTTTAAAAGCTTCACATGATCACATGATTCATAGCCCAAATTGGGGCATCCAAAACCTGGCAAACAGCATGTATGATTTACTGGAGTTCTTCCAATACAGAATTATTATTATTTTTTAAAATTCTTTTTGGGTTTGGATATGAATTCTGTTTCTCAGGTTCCACAAGAAAACAAATGTAACTTGTACATGAAGCTTTCTATATGTATATGTAGGTACATTTCAATTTTTTTTTAACACTCAATAGCGTAACTGTCACAACAGAGCCCTCTAGTTTTCCTTTCTTTTATATGATGATATGGATTATGCCAAATATGCTGCCATAAATTACCAAAGAGATTTTCTTCTGGTTTTGTCAAGTTTTAAAAATTAATGTCACATAAGAGAGGAGGGTTCTTTCTAGTCTGGTTCCTAAGAAAATTGTGATAGCCTATTTTTTTTAAGAATTTGGACTTATTATCCATCATTGATATTTCAAGTACTGTATAAGCCAATTACCATTTTTTCAAAGGAAACAGATTAGTCAAACTCTACTCATTTTGATTAGGAAAGATTGGCCTAAGGGCCTTGGAAGCTGTTGCAGAGTCTCATATGTTCAATTCTTTCATTATCATGAAGAACAACCTATTCCTCAGCTGTACAGAAGACAAAGAGAGGTTCTTGTAAGCTACTCTGCAATCATGAGATGTGGAGAAAATATTTGTGATCATTTGCCCAAACCAAATCATTACGAGTATTCCTTACTGGGAAATAAGTTTAACTAGAAATTTATTCTAATGATAGTACCCCATGAAATAAATAATGCCTGTGTTTTTTTTTATTTTCAAATATCAGATTATATTATTGATAGTCATATAATGATCTGAAAATTACTCTCATTTATAATATTACATAGACACTCTTCCCAAGGCACTCAGGAGAGGTTGCAGGAATTTTTATGTCTTGGGTTTTATTTATACCCAAAATAGGATCCATTGTGTCTGATTTGAGAAGGCTAGAAAATGACCAGGGTTCATCTGATAAGATCTGGCCCTTTGACAACAGTGCATGGTAGGTGGCAGGTGGCAGGGACAGCCTTCAATTCTTGACATTTTAAGTCCTAAATGTTAGTAGGTGGAATCTGCTGATATATTATACTACTATGCACAACTTACTTTATAAACACCTTCTAACATCTTCATCCACCTCTTGACCAGCAAAACAGCCCTGGGGGGGAAGAGACTGGCAAAAAATATCATAGTACACCCTCCTTTAAGAGTTTAATGGATTTGCCAAGGTAATTTTAAGAGAAGACAATTTTCAGTTATTAAATAAAGTAATAATTTGGGCCTCTGAATGGTTCTTTTTAATTTTATTTTTTTTAGTTGTTAATAGACCTTTATTTTATTTATTTATATGCGGTGCTGAGAATTGAACCCAGTGCCTTACACAAGCTAGGCAAGTGCTCTACCACTGAGTCACAACCCCAGAGCCCCCTCTGAATGTTTTAACTGACATCATGCCATTATCACAGTATCCATGTCTACCCCATGATTCACTCTCTGGGTAAAAGGGTTTAAGGAAAGTCTGAAGCATATCCCAGAGGTTGATGATGAAGAGCATGAGAAATCCTAACCCAGAGCTCAGTGCTTAAAAGGTCCAAAGCAAATTACTGAGCATGTTTACTATACATGGTGCTCAAGATATGGCCATCATCTTACCAAAGCAAGTCAGTAGCCCATTCCTGAGATATATTCACCTCTCCATGGACAGGGGTACACTGATCAAAATGAACATTATTCTCTAACTCCATCAATGTTCTGCAAATAACATATAGATCACTCACTACTAAAATTAAGCCTTGGAGCCAGAGGCAGGTGGGCTCAAACCCCTTGCCTTACATGTATTAGTTGACAATTGACTTACTTGCATCTGGGAATAAGATCCTGTGAGAATTAAATAAATGCATTCGTGTAAAGGGCCCAAACAATAAATGAATTGGTGCAAAGAGTAAATTGGATTTATATATAATCTATCAATTTGAAATGATTGCTCAACAATATTTTAATTAAAAATGCACAAAACAGCAGAGTAGATACAAGAAATGAAAGAAGAGTATGTGTGAGCAGGTTTATGTGGGGCAGGGGTATTTCTAAGGTTCAAATGATTCACAACTGAAACTGGAGTACCAGAAACAGTGTCTAGATTAGGTTTTGGCAAGCTTTTTCTAGAAAGGGATAAACAGTTTAGGCTTTTGTGGGGCTGAAAGCTTCTGTTGCAACTACTCTGTTATTGTGACCCCAAAGTGACACACAATTCATAAATAGATGAGTGTGGCTGTGTTCCAATAAAACTTTATTGACAAAACAGGCAGCCATCTGAATTTGTTCTGAGGGCTACGGCTTGTCAACCCTGTAATGTGAGCTCTGGAAAGTGTCTCCCATATCTCTGGAAGGCTGCCTAAGACCCCAGCAGCAACAGTAGCCTCTGGGGAAAAGATGTCAATGGATGAAGGAATGGGGATAGATTCACATTCCTTGATGTGCCTGAATAACTTTGGATTCTGTATGATGTACCATGCTGAGACAATGAATTAATTCAACTTGAAGAATAATTATTATTACCATGTAGCAGCCAGTTTGCTAAGGCAGCCCTTTTATCTTCTGAGGAAAGGGAAAGTAATGTTCCCTCCCCTTCTTGCCTTGGGACAGTAGGACAACAAGTCCCACCCAAATATAGAGTCCTGCCTCCTATCTTTCATACTGGAGGCAATTGGAGAGGGAGGCCAGCTTCAAGGCTGTGAGCCCAGGCCTGAGCACTGACCTCTGGAAGACCATCCAGAACATGGCCAGTTGTTCTTTCCCCTGGTCACATGAGTGTTCTAATACAAGGAAAACTCAAATCAGATGGCAAAACCGGCATATTGAAAGAAATGGTACATAGAAATTCAAATTCTGAGACCTGTACTTTTAACAATTTCTAGTATTCTTAAATCTATGCATTTCCTTTCAGGGGGTGGGCACTGGAAATGAAGAAAACATTTTTCTCTCATCTATTTTTTTCTTTTCTAACTTTTCAATTTAATTCTGGAGCTATTCAACCCTGGACCCTGTCCTGTTGACATTTAAAGTTTCTGTCAATGTGGTACAATTAGAATTGATCAGAATCATGACCTTAGATACAATAAAATCCCCCAATACTAAATAAGATGTAATTAAATCATGTCAAATATGTTATGATAGCACAACAGAATAGTTAAATGTATCTTAAAATCACTTTCAGCAACAAATTTTTAAATGAAAAGGAAGTTTAGATTAAGTCTGAACTAAATAATCAATTTTCATTAAAACGGATTTATTGGGGGGCTAGTGGTGAAACTCAATGGTAGAGCCCTCCCTCACTTAGCATGCACGAGTCCCTATGTTCAATCACAGGCACTTCAAAAAAAAAAAAAGAAAACAAAATGAAATTTACTTCAGAGGTAAATATAAAGTCATTGGATTATATCTATTCTAGAAAATGTTTTGAATCACTGGAATGGATAAGCAAGAGGTGAAAATATGTTGAGACATGAAGAAAGGAGAATCAGTGTAACTGAACAAACCACCTATTTTTATAATAATAACAGTATAGTACTTGGCAATGTGAAATGTACACAAATGCTGATTAACAGTTGGTAAAATACACACTATGTAATTGCCTTGGAACCTCCTGAAAGTTTGGGGGGGAAATCATCACTTTATTTAAGGAATCTTGAAATACAGAATCCCAAAGTATTGGGAGTTGGAGAGGAAATATAGTCTTCAGATTTTTTTCCTCCCAATGATGAATCAAATATTAAAGTGTGAAATGCCTCTGAGTCTTAGACTCTAATAAAGCAGCTATCAACAAAAATACAGGGTACATGAATCTGAAATTGACAAGCAGCAGACCAGATGGAAGAAATGGATTTTGAGTGGCAATTTCTCTCTAAGCAGTCAAAGAAAAAAAGACTTTTCCTATCTACAAACAGGGACCATCGCAGGAACTACTTCACCAGTGCATAAGCTAATTAAATCTTTGGGAAAGTATTCCAGGGGAGGAAAGATAAAAATTGAATAGCAAGAAAGCTAGTTTCAGAGGATTTCCTCCAAGGAGGAAGGAAATGAACCGAATTAAAATTTCTCAGGGGAAAAACAAAAGAAAACCAAATACCATTTATGTAAAGAAAATACACACGAAATGGTGGGATGCATTCTTGCCAAACTGAGTATTGGTGGAAGTTGTGAACAGCATGGAGAATTTCTATTAATGGATTGCTGAACTAATAACTCAGCAATTTGTATTTCACAAGTGAAATACAGTTGCAGAACTTGCCTCATGAAGGACAGTCTGCTGGAGTGATCTCCCTGGTCCCAAGTGTGGAGAAGTGATAATTTAATAGCTAGCACCTGGAGGTAGAATCACAGCACTTGATGCTCATTCAACTTAGTGTTTCTCAGTTAGTAAAGATACCAAATTACAACCAGAAAAACAGATATAAGAGAGGATATTTATTTAGACTGAGGGTGGGGGGAAAACAACTTGCAACCAAATACTAACGTTAAACAGCTGACAAATGACATAATCCAGGAGGGAAAAAACCACCATGTTTTATTAATATTTTGACATAAATCAGACCCTGCATCTTGTTGTCAAGATGTCAGGGAAACTGGCAAGAGGAACACTGCGGAAGCCATTTGTCAACCAGGATGGTGAGCCATACTTCCTGCTGTCATGAACTATGTGGAAGCCACATTAAGCCACATCGACTCAAAGTCTGGAGTGGATGCAAACCTAATCTCCTTCAGTAGACCATGCTCTCCAGTCAGGGCCACCTTTGAGTTGTGGGGTGATTCAGTGTCGAGTGAGAGTGTTCTTAAACCAATAAAGTCAAAAACATCTAATTTCTGCCAGACTTACAAAACACACTGTGTGGAGCAGGTTATAAATGCATTGCTAGACTCCTGCAGAATTTGGTGAGGGAGCCCCGCAGGTGCAGGTGACAGGTCCTGTCCCTCTGCTCAGGGCACCTGTCTCACTGAACACCTGCTTCTGAGCTCCACAGCTGCTTCTCAATTGGACACAGTGGCCTCTGGGAGCAGGCAACAATAGTTTGAGCAGACACTAGGTTTTCATTTAAAAGAATAAGGAAGTTGTTCTATAATTTACTTCTACTTTGTATTTGTAGAACTTACAAAAAAATGCGAACTCTAACAGACTCTTGGAAATATTTAAGGGAAACTAATTTTGCTTGAGTATTTTTTTTTTTGGAGGACCCACGATTCTTTAAATGAAAGATGAATGAAACTTCACTGCCATAGGATTCCTAGGATAGGTGGTATGATGAAGTTCGAAGGTTTTCTGTCCCGTAATTCCCCATAGTATGAGTATCCAACACTCTCATGCATTTGTTGTTAGAGACTAGATGAATGATCCAAGCCTAGTCCCCATTAAAATGCAAAGCCCTTTATAGATGAGGCTAAGAAATGCAGCCACATTGTTATCAATTAGACAATTTGTCAAGGATCATTCTCTTAGATCAGAGAGTCACCAACTCCTCATCTGAGAGAATGCTACCCAGGAAAGCTCTGTTCTGAAGTCTGGAGGCAGAGCAGAGGTCATGCATGCAGAAGGAAGAAAATGACCTTTTCCAGTGTGGGTTCTGCTTACAGCAGACAGGCAAGATCGGGCATTTATTTGGTGAGGGGTGTGCAAGGGGAGCATGGGCAGCCAAAATTCTGAAGAGGTAAGAAAAATACAGTAGAGATGCAATGGCACTGAAGTTACCCCTGTCTTTTATTGTGCTGTTTTCCCAAGGGCTTACCTTGCCCTTGGCACCTGACGATAACCAAGGCTGACAGGTGCAAAGGTAATGAAATGACTTAAAGCTGCCCAGGTGCCCTGGCCTGGGGTGCGCAGACTCGTTTTCATGCCAGCTGCTTTAGTTATGGGGCTCTGACAGCAGACTCTTTCAGCTGGCAACATTAGCCATTCTTCTCCCAAAGGGATGCGTGAGTACCAAGACTGGCAATGGGAGAGATGGCTATTTATATTTGGTAATTTTACTTTGTATAAAAAGTATTGACTCTGTGAGTTTACAGCTGTTACAGAGCCCCCTTTTAAAATCAATGACATAAATGAAAAAGAGGGTCAAGTTAGAAGTGACACATCATATTTTGAAGAGGTCACACTGAGATCTTTCCTATGTACATGTATGACTATACTACAGTGAATCTCACCATCGTGTACAACCACAAGAAATGAATTAAAAAATAACTATAGATAAATGGCACAATGATCAATAGAGGGAAGGGAGAAGGGCTGGTGGGAGGGAGGGGAAAGGAAAGATACTGGGGTCTGAATTAGAACAAGATATATTCCACACTTTTATAGTTATGTCAAAATGGATTCTATTGTCATGTATGACTAAAAAGACTCAATAAAAAAGAAATGTAAAGGTAGAATGAGAATTATGAAGCCTAAAAATAAAGTCATATATATGTGCTACAGTTTGGAACTTGAATGTCCCCAAATGTTCACATGTTAAAACCTTGGTACCCAGGATGGCACTATGGAAAGGTAGTGAATGAACACTGAGAGGTGGGACTTGTGACATCTCGGGTCATGGGGATCTGTCCTAGAAGGAAATTACATGAGCCCAGCCATTTCTCTTTTGCTTCCTGCCCACGAGATGAGTTTTTCCCTGCCACAACCCCACACCATGTTCTGCATCCTAGCCACAGGCCCAAAGCAGCTGTGCCCATGGATTTTTAAAAAGGCTGGGGATGTATCTAAATGCCCCTGGGTTCAATCCCTGGTGCCAAAAAAAAAAAAATTACCATTCTGCATAAAATGTTATATTGCTTCCTGTTTTATTGGGCCATAAAACCCAACTTCCTTCTCACAGTCTGTAAGGCCCTAGACACTCTCTGGATTCTCATCTATTTAATCTGGTCTATTTTCCCCATCCAATCTTTATTCTTGCCTCAAAGCCTTTGTGTTGATAAGTCAGCTTCTATTTAGAGACTCTCTCTTTTTTTTTTTTTTTTGGTACTAGGGATTGAACCCAGGAGTGCTTAACCACTAAGCCACATCCCACCTCTCTTTTATATTTTATTTAGAGACCAAGTCTTGCTAAGTTACTTAGGGCCTACTAAGTTGCTGAGGCTGGCACTGAACTTTCAATCCTCCTGCCTCAGCCTCCCAAGTTGCTAGGCATAAGTCCTTCTTTCCTCCTATTGCCCACACATCCATTTGTTTCCTTCCCTGTCTGGTGTTTTCAATTCATCTTCAGCTCGCTGACCTCCTGCCTCCTACTCCTCACAGAACAGAAGCTCCGTGAGGACACAGCTATAGTTTCCCTGGCTAAGGGCTACATTCCAGCCCCAGCATGAAGAGCCATATAATAGACACAGGAGGCACACTCAAGAGGAATAACACAATAACATAAATCATACACACACACAAACACTAGATGTTGCATTACGTCCCATGTCCCCATTAAACATTTCTTTTAAATATACTATTTTTAGTGGGAGAGTACATATAGATGGACAAGGTAAGGAAAATATGGCAATCATCCAAGAGGAAAGGAAAAAAACAAACTATTGTTTATGTTGAGAAAGTCTAGGCAAGTTGAAGAACAGAATGATTTAGTTTACACAACTGATTTCCTATCCTCAAATTCAATAGGAGCCTGATCTGAAGCACCCTGCAGCACAAGGTCAAGTCACTGTGAATCACAACTGTTTATTGAACTCCTGTGTATGCACACTGCACTTGGATTGTGACCTCATTCTCATAACAACCTTATTGAGTAGCTGTGATGGTTATAGTCTCATTTTTACATATTAGGGAATCTAGCGTCTTTTATCCCAATAGGCATCAGACACAAGAACACTTCAGCAAATCGTCTGGGCTGATGAGAGAAGGCATGGCACATTTAACCCCCACTGTGCTTGATCACTTGTGATTCTGAGTTCAGCATCTGTCTTTCACTGGAGGAAAAGAGAAACTCTGCAGTGTTTGGTTAATTGAGAGAATAGACATTTCATGTCTTTTCCCATGATTCATGCATGGATGTCAGCTAGAAGGGAATAGGAATAAGGAGATTATCTCTGATTGAAAGATGGAAGAAAATGATCCAGAACTCCCATTCTCGGATTCATTTTAATAATGCTTTTATTTATTGATTGCCTACCAATTACCAAGCTGCATGCAATATGCCAAAAACACAAAGCCCAAAGCAAACAAATGAATTCCCTGCCCTAGAGACACTGGCTGTTATGTGAGTAGACAAGTAAACCAATAATAAACAAGCTCTCTTGTAACTCCAGTAAGTGATGGTATTTATGGAACTCTTTTCAAGATTCAGACACATACCCAATTTCTAAGTAAGTAAAGTAGTTTGAAATAAGCCAGCGTCAGATGCTTTTATAAGCCAGTAGCAAAATGTTAAAGGCACACTTCATTGAAAAAATAAACACTACCCATCTTAGGATATGGATATGTAACAGAAAAGATTTTTTTTAACTTGGAAATAGGAAAATACATAATACTGTGAAGGAGGAAAATATATCTTATTAAGGGTTCATTATGTAAACCTCTCACGCTTCCCCAATTCATATCATATTCTTATTTATTTTATACATGAAGCTGTCATATTAATGCTTTCTTTGTCATACCAAAGCTCACCCGTGATTGTCTAGAATCAATTCCTAAGTACCACTGACAGATTGTTCTGAAGTTTGCATTCCCAAAAGGTTTACCCTTTTCCAGAAAACTATCTAAACTATCTATCTATGATTTTCAATAATTTTTAAGGATGAAATTAGATTCTAGACTAGACAGCTATCCAATGCCCAGTGTATCTACAGAATATATTTGACAGTCATTTGTCTTGCAAGTTAAGTGATATTTTTATACTGACAATTTTTTAAATCACAGCTTTATAGTTACATAATAGTAGTTGGGTTCATCCCAACAAAATCATGCCTGCCTGGAATTTGAATTCAGTTCATGATTCTCCCTCCTGTCATCTTCCCCTCCCTTGTTTTCTTTTCTCTGTTAACTTCCTTTTCCTCCACTTATTTATATTTGGTTGGCACATTTTACTTATAAACGTGAAGTATACTTACATATGCACAGAAAATGGTTGTTTAAGACTTCATTCCATGTTGCCTCCCCTTTCCCATTCCTCCACTCTGCCTCTCTGCCTCCTACTAGATTACTGATCTTCCCTGTATCTTAATGCTATCCTGTCCTTCCCCCTCCTTTCCTTCATTTTACTCCAACTTCCCTATATGAGAGAAAACATTCAACCTTTGAGTTTCTGAGTTTGGTTATTTCACCTAGCCAGGTAGTCTCCATTTCCATCCATTTACAAGCAAATGCCACAAATTCAATCTTTATGGTAAATGAGAAGTCCATTGTGTATCTCGACAACATTTTCTTAATCCATTCATCTATTGGACGTCAACTGGGTTGATCCCATAATTTAGCTATTGTGAGGTGGCTGTATTGCTCTCGTATACTGATTTTAGGATTTCACTTCTTTTTAAATACCAATGAATGGGTAGCTGTCATATGGTAGTTCCACCCTGATTTTTTGAGGAATTTCCCTACTTCTTTCCTAGTGGTTATACTAGTTTACAGTCTCACCAACAATGTACAATTGTACATTTCCCCCAACATTCTCCCCAGAATGTGTTATTGTTTGTATTCTTGATCATTGCCATTCTGAATGGAGGTGAAATCTTAGTGTAGTTTGATTTGCATTCCCCTGAGGGCTAGAGATGTTGACATTTTTTTTCATAAATTTTATTAGCCATTTGTGTTTAATCTTTGAGAAGTTTCTAATTAGTTCTTTTGCCTATTTATTGACTGGTTACTTATGCATTTTTTGGTGTTCAGTTTTTTGAGTTCTTTGTGTATTCTGGATATTAGTCCCCTGTCAGAGGAGTAACTGGCCGACATTTTCTCCTGTTCCGCAGACTCTGTGTAGAAGGTTTTTAGTTTGATGGCATCCCACTTACTGATTCTTGGTTTTATTTCTTGTGCTCTGGGGGTCTTGTTAAGGAAGTGGTGCCTGCATCTATATGTTGGAGTGTTAACCCTATATTTTCTTCTAGCAGTTGCAAGGTTTTGGGTCTAATTCCTCATCTTTGTTCCATTTTGAGTTTTGTGCAGAGTAAGAGATAGGGATCTAGTCTCATTTTTTTTTTTCTACATATAGCTGTTCAGTTTTCTCTCAACACCAGTTGATGAATAGGAGGTCTTCTCTCCCACATAGATTTTTTGGCACCTTTGTCAAGTATCCGATGGGTGTAGGTTTTGTGTTCTATTCTGTTACATGGGTCTTCATGTCTGTTTTGGTGACCATACCATGCTACTTTTTTTTATCTTTTTTTTTCACTACAGGTCTGTAATATAATTTCAGACCAGGTGCTGCTTCTCTGTACCTGTTCCGATTCCTTTGGCTATTCTGGGTCACTTCTGCATGGACTTAAGGAATTTTTTTCCCTAGTTTTGTGAAGAATGTCACTTATTTGGAGGGGACTGCATGGAATCTGCCTAGTGCTTTTGCTGATGGGGCCGTTTTCAAGATGTAAACTCTACCTCTCAGGCCCCAGGGCGTCTTCCCACCTGCGAAGGGCTTGGTTTCTGGGCCGAGGAGGGCTCCCGCGGGCCACCCAGGGGACTCCTGGGGGACCCCTGGGGATCCATGGGGCCTGCTTTCCGAGCCCCTTCCCCAGAGGCCCCCGGCCCGCCTCAGTCTGGCTCCGGGGAGGTCTGGGCCAGGTCTGGGCCGCGCTGGCCTCTGGTCCCCTGCCCTCTTGCTGCCCGCCCTGGCTCCTCTGCTGGCTCCGGGCCCCTCGCCGGCCCCTGGGCTTCGCTGGCTTCTTCTTCTTCTTCTTCTTCTTCTTCTTCTTCTTCTTCTTCTTCTTCTTCTTCTTCTCCTTCTTCTTCTCCTTCTTCTTCTCCTTCTTCTTCTCCTTCTTCTTCTCCTTCTTCTTCTCCTTCTTCTTCTCCTTCTTCTTCTCCTTCTTCTTCTCCTTCTTCTTCTCCTTCTTCCTTCTCCTTCTTCCTTCTCCTTCTTCCTTCTCCTTCTTCTTCTTCTTCTTCTTCTTCTTCTTCTTCTTCTTCTTCTTCTTCTTCTTCTTCTTCTTCTTCTCTTCTTCTTCTTCTCCTTCTTCTTCTTCTCCTCCTTCTTCTTCTCCTTCTCCTTCTTCTTCTCCTTCTTCTTCTTCTTCTTCCTCCTTCTTCTTCTTCTTCTTCTTCTTCCTCCTCCTCCTCCTCCTCCTCCTCCTCCTCCTCCTCCTCCTCCTCCTTCTTCTTCTTCTTCTTCTTCTTCTTCTTCTTCTTCTTCTTCTTCTTCTTCTTTCTTCTTCTTTCTTCTTCTTCTTTCTTCTTCTTCTTCCTTCTTCTTCTTCTTCTTTCTTCTTCTTTCTTCTTCTTCTTTCTTCTTCTTCTTCCTTCTTCTTCTTCCTTCTTCTTCTTCTTCTTCTTCTTCTTCTTCTTCTTCTTCTTCTTCTTCTTATTCTTATTATTATTATTATTATTATTATTATGTTTTAGTCATAAAAGGGCCCGAAACCTTATTTATTTTTCTCGGTGCTGAGGTGGACGGGCCGGCGAGCACTCACTGAGCTCACCTCACCACGAGCCACGCCCCGGCGCCTCCGTCGGTGTTTTTGTTGTTTATTTATTTGTTTGTTTGTTTTACCATTTAGGACGTTTCTGTCAGGTTCCTTGGCAACTCACCTGGCTGAGGTGCAGTTTGCTCCTCAGCCAGCGGCGGCCGCTGAGGAGCCCGCTTCCTCCCGCCGCTCCAGCCTCTTTCTCCCTCTGGGTGGGGGGGGGGCGGGGGCTGCGCGCGCATGCGTGCGCTCGTGCGCCGGGGGATCGAAGCCCAGGCTGGGTGCAAGCTGCGTGCCACCTCCCAGCCCGGGTTACCTCCCAGCCCAGCCCTCAAATTATTTTTAATGATCACACAACCGAGGCAGGAGCATCTCAGCTCCATTTTATATGCCAGGAAAAGAAACGTAAAGTGATTAAATGTATGTGGAAGCATGAAAAAATCCCCTGAAATAGCCAAAGCTGTTTTGAGCACTAAGAAGGAAACAGGAGGTATCAAAATACCTGATTTCAGAACACAGTCTAAATATGAAGTGATCCCAACAGCAGGGGACCGGCACAAACGACACAAAGACGGAAGCGATGGAATAGCCCAGAAGTCAACCACACATCCGCAGAGGGCTGACTTTTGACAAAGCTGCTGAACAGAAGCATTGGACAAAGATCTTCACCGGAAAGAAGGAGTTGCAGGCTTGAAGAGCTGGATATGTTTAACCTGATTTGAACACTACCTAATATATTCACCTGTTACCATTGCATACTACCTCATTAATACATTCAATTCATATATATGGCTTGGTATCTGTTAAAAAATATATTTACCAAAAACAGGGTTTTAAAATTACCCTCACTTTTGTTGTTAGGGAGCACCAGTCTCTTGATAGGTTTTAATAACAAATTATCTTACCTGTGCATTCAAGTCCAAAACGCTCTAAAATATTTGTTTCACAGGAAAGAAATAAGGAAGAAAGAAATTCGGCAACTTACTCTAAGTGCTCCAGGCAGTTGAGTGACAGTTCCAGAACTTACTTGCTGGCTGGCTGATTCCAAAGCCCAGAATCATTTCTCAAACTCTCTTCTATCATAACTTCAAGAGGGCACTTTATATATAACATACCAAGAGGAGACTGCAGACCTCAAAGCTCTGCATAACTTCCTTCCTACCAATCCTGTTGCTCAGATCTGGAAAATCTTTGCCTGGCAAGTTCCTGTCTGCGGTGTGTCACAGGCAGCTTCATGGGAGCATGCTAAGTTCCAGTGTCTATGCTTACCCAGGAGACTCCACCACCTTGAGCAACACCTGTAGCCTGTTACCTGCTTTTAAAGAGCACGGGGTTGCAATCAGGATTCCTTCTGTGGTACCTAATGAATCTCATGGGTGGACATAGGAGGCTGTGCATTTAAAAAAAAAAAAACATTGTCTTTGACTTCTGCAAAAGGTAAATGCCAGTTGAAAGTGAGTGACATATTTTCAATCACTAGTACATTGGAAAATAGACTTACCACTCATTCTCCCCTTATCCTTCACTTGAGAAGGTTCAAATCTTGACTCATGCCCATTATTCTCTCCTTGTTGAGATTTACTTTATTACAGTGAATTGAATCTTTCAAAGTATGGAATGAAGCAATTATATTTTTGCACGCCAACTCCATTCTTTATGCGTTTTGTAGCATTTTCCCTTACAGAAGAGGAGAATTATAAGGAGAAGCTGGCTTTCTTTTGCACAGAAAGGGCCTAGTCAGAGGCTGCACAGAGGCAGCTGTTGAATTGCTGAAGGAGGAGGCTAAAGACGTTGGCCTTTGCAGCTTCTATGCCTGGGGGGAGCTTCTCTGTCCCTCGTGGGTGGTGGTCCCAGCAGTTTGAGGGAGCCTGTCCCAGGTATGAGCACAAGAACAGCAAGGTCTTCTTAAAAGGGGCCTCTGTGAGATGCTCTCCAATGGCTTCAAGCAACTAGATCCTTTTCCTCAATCTCATTCCTCTGTGCCAAGACTGTTAATGCTCCCAGGTCATCAGGCTTTCAGAACTAATGTACAGGACTTCTCTGTGGACTAGACCAGCCCTTCCAGGTCGAGTGGCGCTTGTTTAGCTCAATTACTATAATTTATGAGGCACATATCGAGTTATATGTTGGTTTTATTTACTTAAAAGCAGAGGCACTCTTAAAGCACAAGTAAAGCTTTTAGTTTCCTATTCATCATTTTTCTGGGTCACATTGCTGGTCTTGTCGGTGGCCACATCATGAGCTATGGCCTTCTGGGTGCTGCCTTGAGGGACGCAGGACAACAAGCTGGAGAGGCTGAGTTCTGGGCATGCTCCCACCCCTGTGTTAGAAGCTATGGAAACACCATCTCTGTCTTCCCAAACACCAGTACCTTCTTCACTTTTATTACTGATGGTAGCTCCCGAGAGGAGCTCCATCATTAGTTCCTAGTTCACCTGCAACTTAGGATGATGGAATGGAACGTGCTTTAAGGAAGATACTGCAATGGTTGGTCTTTAAAGACTCATCCAGAATTTAAACCTTAACAATGACAATGATGTTATTAACTTACTAGAGTGTGTTCTTGATTACCCATGAGACAATGATAAATCAGCTCAGGTGACAGTCTTACAAGACAGGTCTGTCCATTAGTGCCATTTCAGAGATGAAGATTCTTTCCTTGTAGGGATTCACCTACTTGCTTATGGTCACACACTTATGGAAGGACATGATTAGGATTCTAACTAGACATCTGGAAACAATTGTTATTAACCACGGGGACCGACTGTCTTGACAAATCTGTTGACTTCCTCAGTATAGATGGTCTGTTTGCCACTGTTTCCAATGTGGTATATAATAACTCTTCTTCTCTAATTGATCAACATTTATAATCTCCAGGGCCAGCAAGGGAGACAAGAAAAAAGTGAAGAAAATAGGAGAGGGTAAGAAGAAATGGTGAGAAATTTACTGGTTTCATTCCACAAGTAGGTACTGAGCCCATGAAGATGAACTTTGTACCAGGAGAGTACTGTGCCTCAGACAGAGACCCTAGTGAGTGCATCTTGGTGTCATCCTCCAATGTCGTCTTGGGTGGAAAGCCGTTTTTACCTGGATACTTTGGAAATGCCAATGCAGTGATGACATCGCAATGGGGTTTCCATGAGATGCACTCCTTATTAGCTGTCGTCTGTCACATTCTACTGTCTGATGCCAAAGTACATCTGCTAATTTGCCATCCTTATCATTTCCCTGTTTTTCTTTTGAAATTTCCAAGGTAATACCCAATTATACAGTATCTAGTTCTTTTTCTTTCCCACTTACTAATGATCATGGCTCTAAGATAATTTCAACAGGCAGAGAGCGGGAGTAAAGAATGAACACTGACGAATAAGAGAAGCATTCTTCTCTTACAAGTTTAATTCTCTTATCAGTGCATTAATTCTGTGCAAGTTCACAAGGTAATTACTTCCTCCATGTAAGCAAGACATGTTAAATTAGGGCACTGGGTTTACATTTGAACAGCAGAAAAACCTAACAGTTTAAATGAGCGATGTTCCAATCTGTTTACATATTTTCTTTCGAAAGAATGGTACAATTTACTAATTGCTAATTTTGTAATTGCTGTTGTGAGTTGATTTACCTCCAATATTTGCTGAAATGTATCCAAATTACAATGAATAATAACAGGGCAATTTTCAGTTTTTAAAAGGGTAAAATACTTTAGAAAAAAAAGAACCCAATTAGGATTCATTTTAATAAAAATGCTGGCATTATAAGAGTACAAAATGGCAGGGGGGATTTAAAATTTAAAAAAAAAATGATACAGTCCTCTCATTTTAACATTTTCTTTATGTTTGTTATACTGTTTGGATTTCATTGGAAATGGAGAATTTTTTTGAAAAACAGCAGAAGCCATCTCCAAAATGTTTTTTAAATGTATAATGAAAACTAAGGATACCCAAGTTCCCTAATTTGAACTGTGATCCATAATAGAAGACAAAGTACACCACAAATTCATCCTGAAGATTCTTACTTAGAGTCAATAGCTTATGGGTTTGATTTCAAGAGGGACTAATAGCCTACCCATGTTAAGAGCTTATGGGTTGCACCAAATCTTCTCTGAACCCCATTTTACTATGACCTTCACTTAATCTTCCTCAGCCTGTTACTTGCTGTGTACAATGGGCTATGAGAACCTCCCCAGTGAGATCAGAGGCAGATAACTTAGCACAGGTAAAGGCTTAGCTCTGAGTCTGGCACACACAGTACTATATGTTACTTAACATTATCAACCTTGCATCTTAACAAAAAAAATAATCTGATCCCAGAATCGCTTTACTCCATCCTCTAGAAATTCTTGGAATCACAGCTCTCTTCTCGGTAAACAGACATTGAAGGAGAGCTCAAAAGAGTAAAGTAAAACCAGGTTCTGCCATCCTTGTTGCTCATTTCCTATTGGTGGGAAGAATGAGGCTGAGCTCCAGTGCACAGACTTGCTCATCTCATTCCATTTCCTACCTCCCAGCCCAGTAAGAGGAAGGGTCCATAATTTCAATTCATTGGCTAAAGATCTCATGACCACATGAGTGTAACATTACCATGGTTCCCATTCTGCATGAAGGGAAAGTGAAGCTCAGAGAAGCAAAGACACTTGAATAAGGTTGCACAATCAGGACTGGTGAAGTTGTTACCACGATCCAGGAAGCATGACTCAAGCTGAACTTGTGATTCTGCATGTCCATCAGCCCTGGACAGGACTGTTAGAGATATCCTGTATGCATATTTTCTAATTATTTCCCCTTCAACAGGTAGACAAATGTACCCATTGCAACTCTCCTTAAACTTAAACACACACACACACACACACACACACACACACACACACACACCTACAGTTTCCTCACTGGATTCTACACAAATTCAATCCTCAAGAAAGAAAATGATTGAATTAGAATTTTAGTTATCATTCTCCTTATATTAACAATAACATTTAGAATGCTTACTGATTAAAAACTAAAATCTTTTTATAGTACTAAAATCAATGTTATAGTACTATAACATTGATACCAAAGAGACAGTCTGTGAACAGTGTCATGAATTGATAACAATTTGAGGAAAAAACTGTTTCATTAAAGAAAAAAAAAAGAAATTAGATATCTTAACTATATAAAGTAAATTTTATTCTTTCTTTCTCTTCACCTTACAGCTGAAATAGAGATCACTGTTCCAAATTGCTCATTTTACTGAATCAGTAGGGTATAAAATAATTAAACGATGTTAAAAGATGAAAAGTTAATGCTGGTTGAAAATACAAGAAAGGATAGCATCAGTGTAGCTATTATAATTTGTTATGATTTAGATACAAGATGTCCCCCCCAAATCTCATATGTGAGACAATGCAAGAATGTTAAGAGGTGAAATGATGAGATTATGAGAGCTGTAACCTTGTCAGTGCATCAATCCACTTGAATGGATTAATTGGGTGGTGACTGTAGATAGGTAGGATACAGCTGGAGGAGATGGGTCATGGGGCATGCCCTTGGGGTTTATGTTTTATCCCTTTTGAATAGAGCTTCCTAGTTGTTCTGAGCTGCTTACCTATTCCACTGTCTTCCGACATGATGTTCTGCCTCACTTCAGTTCACACCTATGGAGTCCACCGACCTTGGACTAAATCTCTGAAACCTTGAGCCAAAATAAACTTTTCCTTCTCTAAGTTGTTCTTACCAGACCTTTAGGTCACAGCAACAAAATGCTTTTCCAGGTAGTTATTCTTCTTTTACCACAATGAATAATGCAGGAGCACTTGAAGGTTATAAATTTTATTAGAATAATAGAAAATAATACATACAGATAACCATAGGATACACACACAGGAATTTAAAGATCAATTTCATCCTTTTCAATATGAAACAATGTCCAAATCTCATGGAGATATACTGCTAGAAATAACACGGAACAAGAGTCATCATCTTGAAAATGAAAAGTATAGGAGCATATTATAGGAATTACTAGATAATAAAAAGGTACAACTCCATTACATGTAGAATAAAATACAAGTATTGGAGAACGTTTCCCCACTTTTTGACTGGAAATAACAATGGTCATATGAAATCTACTCGTCATTCAGATTTTTTTCTAGATATATACAGTATATACAGACACTACAGAGAAAGTTATACTTTTCTCCTTTGTATATAATGAGTTTATCTTAAATGTAATCTAAATATAAAATGGTATCAGAATTTTGCTAATTCGTAATCTTTCTTGAGAGATGAACTGTTTGTTGGTTTTAAATTCTGATATCTCTGGAAAGATGAACGAACAAGTTACAGCAAAATGTGAAATTGGTAGGAAAGAGGTAAAAAAAAACTGATTTTGAATGACTAACACTCATCTGCTGATTTTCATATATTCTTTACATATTGCTATGAAGCCGTGTCTCCAACGATGCTTTGAAAACCACATATTGAAAGACTGAGTCATACACATCAAAGCCAGCAACATTGCTGTGGTTCTATTACCAATTTAACTCAGGAACTAAAATGCCTGCCTGACTCACTGCAATAGGCAGTGAGATTTCATTAAAAAAAAAATCTCCACCATCCAAAAGAGAGAGGGTCCTTTAATGGAATCAGAAATTAGAAAGGAAGAATCCTGTGGATTTTGTTTAACATTTGGGTTGACATTCAGGGGGCTACTTATTTTCTCCACTGCATTTTAATAAAGCCTGAAAGTTTATTCTCAGGTGTGAAGAAAACAATTCCTGTTCTAGTTTTGTTTTAAATTTTGAGAAAGGATAAAATGTGCTTATTTCCGTTTTCTATCATTGAAGGAAAAAGCATACTGGAATGCAAGTTTAGAAAATGACTTTCAAATGCTCAGGGAAATTCATGCCAGTATTTTGCAAAGGGACATGGCATTTGGGGTGACAAAGCCCTTTCGTGGGTCCTTCTTTATCTTTTAACCATTAATTCATGGGGCAGAGGCAGATCAGATGGTTATTATTACCTCCACATTTTGAGGATGAATAATTGAGAGGTAGAGAGAGCAGAGTGATTTCTAAAGTCTCACAGCCATTTAGTAGTGAGTACACTGAACCAGGTCACCCTCCTCTGCTCCAGAGCAGCATTTTCCAAAAACACTCCTGAATCACAAACACCACCCGCTTCCAGCAGGGTAAGTGTTTAAATGCATTTTTCAACCGGTGGGGTTTAAATCATTTAAATCTTTAAAATGATACTTATTAACTCTTCAAACATTGCTTTCATAACTGGAAAAGAGTTTTTGGAATAAATGAAGAGTTTTCCAATGCAAATAAGAAAGTGTGTGTGTGTGTGTGTGTGTGTGTGTGTGTGTGTGTGTGTGTATGTCGGGGCGGAGGTTTTTATCCATAGGCAGTGCTTAAACTCATAGCTTAAGAACATTTGTATCAAAAGTTTGCAGTATGTAACATGTAAATTCCTTTGGTTTATCAAGTAAATATTAAGGCATTTCAGATTCCTCTAAAAGGATTTACTGTTGTTTTATTATACTCTTATTTTACCTATAATGAAGTAGAAAGTTAAAAACACAAAGTTGGAAAAAAAACCATGCATAATCACTGTGTTTCATGAGAACACTTATTATGGTAACCAATGAACTTTCCAGTAAATAATAAAAAAGAATAAATATCACCACAGGGCATTTACAAGGAAAAACAGTACCATAGGTATATAACTTGACACGGGGTGAACATTCGAGATGGCTGATGTGGATCCTCTTGCATCCATATCTGTCAAAGATGATAAATAGCTCATTAAGAAGGACTATACCTCTGATAAGTAGATGCTGATCCATAGTGGGGGGGGCATGGGAAAAATGGAGGAACTGTGATTGGGCCAAGGGGAGGGAGGGTAGGGATGGTGCATGGGGGCAGGAAAGATGGCGGAATGAGATGGACATCATTACCCTAGGTACATGTATTACTGCACATATGGTGAGATGCTACATCATGTACAACCAGAGAAATGAAAAGTTGTGCTGCGATTGTATACAATGGATCAAATTGCATTCTGCTGTCATATAGACTTCATTAGAATAAATTAAAAAATAAAGGAGGACTATATTAACAGGTAGTCAGGGTGGTGGAGAATGCATGCATATGTCCTCCCGAAAATCACACATTGACATCCTAGCTCCAGTGTTGTGACATTAGGAAATGAGCTCTTGACAACTGACACAGAACTAGCTGCATCTTGACATAAGAGTTCCAGCCTCCAGAACCGTGAAAAGTTAAACTTCTGTAGTTATAAGACACCCTGTCCAGGGTGTATTCTTACAGCATTCTGAAGGACTAAGATGCAGACAAAAGTGATGCGTTTCCTGTCAAAATCAAATCACGGCATGAACCTAACCTGGGACTACAAGTCCTTATTTTATCTACCAGTGCAACACATAGGTGTTACCAAGGGTATCCATAAAATCACCAACGTGTTTAGGATTTCTTAAATGAATCTACACTTTGTTTATCTAGTATTATTTAACTTTAATTGAAATTGAAAAAAAATCCAAGTTAGTCATTTTGCCATTAATGATACCTGATCACATAACTTGATGGTTTAATGAAAGAAAACGTCTTTGGATAAATGTCTGGAAAATCTACTTGTTTCTATTTTATGCATATGAATTATTGTACTTAATACAAGACATCATCTTTTAAAATGCAATTGATGAAAGCTCCATTTTCAGAGATGGCCTTGTGCAGGCACTGGTCTGTGCAAGCTCAGCAAGTCCACAGACGTCAGACGAAAAGGCTGCTCTTGACTCAGCAGCCTGAAAATGCCATGGTGGCGGCTGTCCCTGCAAAAGCACAGAAGCTGCTTCTTCGAACAGAGCCCCTCTGTCCAAGCTGTCATGCTAACTCCGACACCCTGCACAATGCAAGAAGCAAGGAGCATTCCCTACTGTAAAGCCTCAGCAAATAACAATTAGCAACCAGATTCCTGTTTGGGTCTCCTGAAGCACACACAGATATATAAATCTCTGCAGTCTGAAATAATTGTTTACATACTTATTTACAGACAGGTAGCCCCCATTTTCTTATTACTTTTAGTTCAAGTGTGGCCGGTTATGATCTCATAGAAAGAGAGAATTCCTGCAAGGGTTGATCTCTCCCATTTTCTTCAGTCATTTTCTTTTTCAAGATTAAAGAAACTTGCTTCAGTCTTGGTCACCTGCTACTATATAGACTAAACCACAGTCAATAAATGAAAACAGGGAACAAAGTTATTTACATCACTGAGGATTGTAGAGTAGACTATGAAGACAGGGTAGGCTCCGTGTTACTTAGATTGAGGCCTGAAAACTCCAGACACAGGATTTCAAAGTGAAGATACAAGTTCTCTTCCATGGTCACTGATAAAAATATGTATGCTGGGGTTTGTTCCTCTTCACTCTAAAAGTCTACTTTCTTTCTTTTTTTAAAAAATATTTTTTAGTTGTCAATGAACCTTTATTCTTTCTTTCTATCTATCTGTCTATCTATCTATCTATCTATCTATCTATCTATCTATCTATCTATCTATCTATCTATCTATCTATGTATCTACAGTGCTGAGAATGGAACCCAGTGCCTCAACACATGCCAGGCCAGTTCTCTTACCACTGAACATAACCCCAGCCCCCTAAAAGTGTACTTTCGGTGGTGAAATAGCTTTCATTAGGATTTTAAGAGGAAAGAGCATGAAATTCTTCTGAAACTTGGAACAGATTTCTTTAAAAATGTCATCTTTTTTGTGTGGCATGTGTAAAAGTTTCATGACTTTGCCAATGCTAATTTTCCTACTGAAAGAATTGATAAGATCCATCTATAATTTTTAGGAGGCATACAACTGGAATATCAGAGGTCTTAAAAACAGGGCATGGGTTCAGGCTTGCCCATGAGAACTGCTTTGGGAATTCTATTCTAGGCAATCTACAGGTGCATTAAATAAGGGAAATAATTCAAATGAATGAAGTTTTTAACTACTTTTCCATGTCCTTCCTTTCTGTGCTCATATTTTTCCCTGTTCTGCACCACTCTAGAGGTTTTCTTCTTGGTTTTACTTGCTCATGTTGCAAAATCACCTTGTGTTCACATGAAGGGCATGCTGGGAGGAAAGGGTGGGTGGAGGGAGGGGCAGTGGATGATGGGCTCCTGGTGGCTAACAACACTGATGCAGGTCAAGGGGAAGCTGAGTCCAACCAACTTACTGGTTGTTCTTGGAATCCTGATCTGCTCACTGCTGGTGCCATCCCCTCCATCTGTCGTGGCCTTGACTTCAATAATGTAGTCCTCTTGAAAGGGCAGCACAAGTTCAGCTGAAGTTTTGTTTGTGTTCAGCACCTGCACGCTATTTTGACTGCTAGTCCTATAGAATACCTAAAACGCATGAACAAATACACTTCATTCTTATATTACCTTATTTTACTTTCTTCACATACTCTCGTTGCTCTGAAATTATTTTTGTCATTCTCTCCACAACAGAATACAAAAACACATTCCCAGCTCCATGCATAGGTCTTGGATTATGGATTAGCAGACACTAGGATCATTATGCTCTCAAAATCAAGGAGGTGGGGGAAGAGCAGCTTTCTCCCCTGGAGGAGCTTAGCTGGAAATATAGAAAGCTGATTAACACAATGCACAAACATCGTGTCCACAATTCCCATGTGAGCAGTATTATTTCATGTAAGTCTGTACTTAATAATTCAGAGAGTTTGGTAGTATATCCTTTTATGAAAAACTTGATGTTCACGTCAAAATTAGATTACTGAAATAATATCATCAAAATTTTTAAAGATTTTCAAAGTATAAGTGAAAAAGGGAAAATACAGTGTTGCAAATGATTCAACTTACTTTATAGCCGGTTACTTCTGATTCATTCTCCATTGATTTTACTTGCTCCCAATTAAGTAACACTTTAGTGTCTGTAGCATTCCAAACCACATTCCCAGGAGGCTGACTGGGAGCTTGCAATGCAAAAAATGAGAAATTAAAACTGATTTGAGCATGGAGTACTGTTTTACATGGAGCAGATACATGCTGAGCACCAAGGCAACTGCAGGGACTCTCCGGTAAGGCATAGTATGTAGATGGAATCAGGAAAAAGAAAAATTAACAGAATAGAAAAACTTCCTTTAAAAGGGGCATTTCAATTAAACTGTGAGATATTGCATGTTATCATATTCAACACATACTTTATTTATTTTACTTTAATTTTTTGGTACCAGGGGTTGAACCCAGGGCCGCTTCACCAGTGAGCCATATCCCCATCTCTTGATTTTATTTTTTATCTTGAGACAAAGTCTCATTTAGTTGCTTAGGACCTCTCTAAGTTTCTCAGGCTTTGAACTTGCAATCTTCCTGCTGCAGCCTCCCAAGCTGCTGGGACTACAGGCTTTTGCCACCGCACCTGGCTTAACACATACTTTAAGGATTTAATGCACTTCAAGTCTCCCAGAAGACAAACTGACAATACAGAGACGCAAGTTCCTTTATCCACCACTAGAGGGATGCTTGTGGGTGAGCCAGGAAAGGCAGGCATTTGGACTTGTTTTGACACACAGAGAGGCTGAGAGAAATTGCCAAAGGAGCAGATTAAAGTCACACGAAATGAAGTGTGGATGATTTTCAAGCCAGTGTTGTAAGATGAGATGGGCAAAATGAGAGGCAATCAAAATAAGAATTACTTAGATTTATTTTCGTGAAGTAATAGCTACACATGTGAAAAATTGCCACAGAGAATCCATATTTTAAAGTCTTTTTTTTTTAGTTCAAATCAATTTTTGAGAAAAATAAGGCAAAACACTACAAATTTAATGAGAATTCCATTAGAGGATTAATGAAACTCTCATAGGTTTATAAACATGGACCAACAGCTTAGCAACCCTGGAGAGGAAACTGGTTCTGGGGGACTCGGGTGGACATGGTCAGAAGCACTCCCTAATATGGATGGATGGGACATTAGGGATTCAGTTCCTTGTCAATCGAAAAACAGCAAACATATTACTCATTTTTCAACAGCATCACAACTGCCCAAAACATGCTGAAATATCTTATTCTTGTGTAGTCCTCCTCCACCTCTCCCTTCCTCTCACACCCCACACTGCTTCACCAAAAATGCTCAGAGTTTGGCCTTCAAAATTTGACCACCAACTCTGCTACCACCCTGGACTCTGCCACCAGCACCCGTTACCTGATTTTGGCGACAATGTCCATCTAGAATCTCTGTTGGCTCACACGCCCTTCTACAATCGATCTGCAACACAGCAGCCAGTAACACCTTGCCATAGATCAAATCCTTTTTTATTTATTTGTTCTAAATAGTTAAAAATGACAGAACAATGCATTTCGATTCATTGTACACAAATGGAGTACAACTTTTTATTTCTCTGGTTGTACATGATGTAGAGTTGTACCACATGTGCAGTCATATGTATACTTAGGGGAATGATGTCCATCTCATTCCACTATCTTTCCTGTCCCCATGCCTCCTCCCCTTTGCCCAAAGTTTCTCCATTATTCCCATTCCCGCCCCCCATTATGGATCCACATCCACTTATCAGAGAGAACATTCAGCCTTTGGTTTCTTGGGATTGGCTCACATCACTCAGCACGGTATTCTCCAACTCTATCCATTTACCTGAAAATGCATAGCTCAAATCTTATCACCTCTATGCTCAAACCACACTATAGCTCCTAGAAGAAGACAGAGTGCAAGTTCAAAACACATTCATTGATTTGCCATCTTCTGTATTTTTGCGGTGTCCATTTCTACCTTTCCTCTTGGCTCTTTCACATACCATAGAAGCCTTCTTGTCTTTGTGGAACGTTTAGCATGTCACATGCTAGAACCTTGGAATCTGCCTTGTATTCTTTCCTAGATATCCACAGGGTCAACTTCTTCACCTGTCAATCTTTGTTCAAATGCTTTGCTCAAATATCACCTTTTAATGAATGTTAGGTAGCTAGCCAGCCATAAAAGGGTGAGCATGAAAGGACAATAAATGGTGACTGAAAGCCACAGGGAGCCTTTTCTGTTAGGCCAGCATGTGGAAGATGGGGGCTTGGTATGTCAAAACCTCCCCCAGCCATAGTTACTTCCCTGGAGCAAAGCCTTTGTTTCAAGATCACATCACACCTACTAGGTAGCCTGCACCCTCCCTTATCACTCAAACCCCCATAGCCCCAACCACCCTGGCAACTACAGCAACACTCTTGCAAAGAAAGTTTGCTGAAGTCTATCCAAAGGGTAATTAACTGATTAGGGGGGCAGGAAATTAAAGCAAAAACAATTTCCTCTGTGAGCACCACACCATCCTCTCCTGGAGGAGGTCCACACAGGTCCTATGCTTTCAGTGAAGAAACAGAAGGTGGACTTGAACAGGACTCTAGAAACTTTCCTTGGACCCCCAGTAAAACAGGAGGGTGAAGGGGAAGCACTGTCCCTCTGCTCCCTCACCTATCTAAGAGGACCCGTTCTTCCTTGAGAATGACCCCTTTCCTCTTTCTTCTTACCCCTTCTAGTACACTCATGCCCTGTTATTGGGTAGGACATGTCTGAAATCTTGTTGGCCCAAATGCAAGAACCCAGGGTGAAGGGGGCCTTCGAGCTGCCTCCGATTCTCCACAGGTCTGGGATCTGTAACAATAAATCCCACCCTAATGACCTTATTTAAAACCGCAACCACCTCCCAAGACTCCACATTCCCATCCCATTCTGCTCCCCACCCCCATAGTACTGGGGTCTTCTAGATCAATGTCACTGTCAACCCCAATGTGACAGAATAAAAATCCCACAGGGACAAAGGTCACCGTTCATTTTCTGTGCTGAAAACAATACCTGGCAGATACTTAATAATTATTTAAGATAAAAAGGTTTAAGGATTTATAAAGGAGAATTAGAGTGTTTTATATATGACAAATTGTAAGTAGTGCATTACTTAGAGAATTGGCAATCTCCAAAATAATTATGGAGAAGAATTTGGCTCTTTGAACCAATTTTTAAAACAGTAGAGACATATGCTATGCTCAATACACTAAATGCTAGTCCTGCATATACGAAATTTAGCATTTTTGTTTGGTTCTGTTTGGTTTGGTTTGGTTTGGGTACTGGGATTGAACTCAGGGTTGCTTAGCCACTGAGCCACATCCCTAGATTATTTTTAATTTTCTATTTTGAGACAGGGTCTCTGTAAGTTGCTTAGTAAACCTAGCCTTTTTGAGCCAAAAGATAGTCAAATGCATTAAAAGACAAATTCTTAGCTGGGAATTATTATTTCCCTCTTTATTACAGAGGAAACCTGAAAGACAAAACAAAAAAGGAAATGGAATGAAAAATACACAAAATAATGGGCATGAAAAACCTTAAATCTGAGAAAACACAAATGATCAAGCATGTGGTTTCACTAATTGAGTACATATCTTTTGCTAAGCACTGCTAACTGAATTTACACCATGTATATGATTTGCTTTTGTTCATATCTAAGATTACAGGATATGGCCTAAACCATGAACAGATTTTACTTTCAATGACATAAAATGGCCCAATATTTGTTTATAAAATATCACACTCAGAAGCCAGATTTTATTCTAAATTTTACCCTGATCCAGAAGGAGGAAGAACATTCCGTATATGAGGCACAGTATGCAATCAATACACTTTTTTAAAAAATTGGTCAAAAGGGCTAAATTCTTCTCCATAATATCATTATGCAGACTGCCACTTCCCTAAGTGACATACTGTATACTGTTGTACATAAAATAATCCAATTATCCTTTATAAATTTTAAAGGATTTTTATCACCATATCCAGAGATAGTTTAATGACATCTTCACATTTTAGCATCACGGACACTGGTTTTTCCTACAATTTCTCCATAAATCTGTAAAGCGTTTCTCAAAATTGATGAAACACTACAATTTGCATAAGGTATAAAATTACAACTAAAAATCTTTAACATTTGAAAATCTGAACTCATTCTCTTTCTCCACATTGTATGGCATTTTCATAGAATTTCTTCTTTTCAGCCTGTTGGGAAATTTCAAGTATGCTTCCACAAAAATGTATTATAAAGAATAATATTACTGGGGCTGGGGATAGCTCAGTTGGCAGAGTGCTTGCTTAGCATGCACAAGGTCCTGGGTTCAATCCCCAGCACCACACAAAAAAATCATTGGGATGGTATATTATCATATTTGGCTCTCTGCTAAAACAGAAACAAATTCAAAACTTTGTAAACAAAGAAAATAATTCAAGAAATTAATATTTTTTTTAGTTTTGAGTACCTATATTATATATATATATATATATATATATATATATATATATATATATATATATAGTTTTTTCCAAAGCTCAGCTGAAAAGATAGAGTCATTAAATAATTTCTCCTTTTTTCCCTAGTACTAGATAAGCATCAAAGAATTTGTTTTAGAAATCCAATGGAGGCATCTCAGTGAAAACCTGCAAGAACCATAAAAGCATTTATTTTTAAAGTTAGAAGGTTGAACCTGAAGTCCATGATTGATTGTAACTCTTTGCCATTATTAAAATTTAAATATTAGAAGAAAGTGTGAATTTTGACAGAGCCCAGAATTCAACTGGAGCATTCCTGTATGGAAATGCCATGTGTTTACCTGAAAATTCGCTTT
Source organism: Spermophilus citellus (assembly GCF_964194105.1). Lineage (NCBI taxonomy): Eukaryota > Metazoa > Chordata > Mammalia > Rodentia > Sciuridae > Spermophilus > Spermophilus citellus. The sequence goes on along the minus strand of NW_027672811.1, from coordinate 29,228 downwards.
GGCCCACTTTTCACCCATTTCCTCCTCTTAGAAAGAAACGGAAAACTGGCAGGAGGGGTTTTGTTTCCTTAGGTACCATAAAGAAATTGTGCTTATGTGGAAAATTGATCTTATAAGATGAGTGCTGATTTTTTTTTTTAGGGGTGAGAGATACTTTCTATAAGTTACTTTCAAATAGATGACCCAAGTAAAAAATAAGAGGGAAAATACACGTACATATACATAAAGATAAAACCAAGTACAATACAAAGAGAGATGAGAGTTCAATCAAAATGGCCTATAGGTGAGGTGGGTATTAATTGTACTATTTCTTCAACTTTTTAGGAGGTAAAGAATTTTTACAATAAAAAAGGAAGAAAAATAATAAAATTTAAAAACTATATATATATATATATATATATATATATATATATATATATATACACTATTATTTTTTTAAATAACCATTCTCTTACCCAGTCACTCCGCATAACAGAATAAAATGAAGAAAAGCAGAAGGAATGCATAAAATGATTTATAGTAGTTGCTTTTGTATGCTTTTCTTATTCCTTGTACTTTCTTGGAAATTTCAAATTTTCCAAAATTAAAGAAGAAAATTAGATATCTTCATTATGTGCTGTAAGAGAAACAGCACTATTTCTAAGATTTGAAATGTAAATACTAGCACACATTAAAACTGAAAACTGAAATTCTCCCTTATACAGTGGAGCTTACATTGTATGTTCCTGTTGAAAATAAAAAAAAAATAACAACCATAAATTAAAATTTTCAAATTTTAATGGTCATGTTCATAATACCAAGTAGAATTTGACATATCCCTGTTATCAACTATCAATGCATTTGGTATGGGAATAAACCTTCTTGCTGAAATTAAGGAGAAGGGCAGTGATGACCCAATTATCAGAGAAAGGATTTTAAATTGTCTTTCTGGACAAAAAAAAAGATTTGTTTTTCTTTTCTTCACTTTTTGGAATTTAATTTTAAGATTTAAAATTGTTTAGGCAGATAACAGGAGAATAATTACAACCCCAACTCAGGAAAGAGAGCTTATTGTTACCTCCTAAGCAGCCAATGAATGAAAACAGGAGAAGCTGTTTCCATGACAACATCATCTTTAATTGCCAAAAGCAAGAGTAACTCTTGTCCAGTCTCTGATGAATAGAAGGCTTTGTCTTCAGGTAAATCCTTTAATCTGTAAAATATATGTACAAAGAAGTTAGACTTTTAAAAACCAGCTCCTTCAAAAAAGGGATTTTCTTCTTTGCTTTAACCCACATCATTCATAGGCACTCAAAATCCTCAGATAAAACAAATCTTTTTTGATACGAAGTAGAGGATGCTTGAAATGTAGATAATTAAAAAGTGGTTTATGTAATTGATTGGCAGTTGGAAACAGCTTCATAGAAAGAAAATTTTGCCAATACTAAAATATTAACTATTAATCTATTAAATATTAAAACCATTGCTTGATAATAATTGCTACAAATAAAATATTAATCTGAAATTCAATTTTTTCTCATTTTCTCTAATGAACACATTTTAGTAAAACTAAAAGAATCAAATAAGCAGATATCTTGAAACAAGGCTTTTCATGAGTTTCTGAATTCCTAATAAGGCACACAAATTATTAACAGCATTATCAATGTCCATCTTAAGACTATGTTTTTCAGAGACAACCACGGAAAGCTCCCAATTATATATGCTGCATTAAATAGATAAAAAATATGCTAATGGTAGAAATTATTCCATCTAAGACTTGCAAATGAAACCTTTTCTGTTTTGTTTTGCTTTCTTGAATTTTCATAAACTTGACTATCCTGGTTAAAAGGAAATAATCACGTGAAAAGGCCTGTGCCATTTTCAGTGGCCCCTTGAAACTCGTTATGATACATGGTTAATGACCATGTCAGCCAAATACACACACCCAAAACCAGTCTGTCGGCTCTCCAGTACTGAAACTCAGCTGTTTCCATGCAGGGAAATTAAGGACATTAAATTCTGCCACTTAAGCAAGCAAAATGTACCACTCTCTGAGTCAGCAGCTATTACTGACTGGGCTATTTGGTTGTCACTGAGCCAAAAGAAAAAAAAAAGAGAGAAAAAAATCTCAGGTTCCTTCAAACAGGGTCTCTCCATAGCTGGTTTCTTACATGTGGGGTTCTCAATCAGATGTTAAATGTGTTCCCAATAATATCAAGAGTAAAAATATTGTGACTTGCATTGTGTACTCAATGCATTAAATCAGTCACTCTCATCTTAGTTTTCTTCTTGTGCAGTGCAATGTACTATATGGTCTTGAGAGGGAAATTAGAGGGATATTGCAGCCAGGATGCCAGAAATTAGGCATAACAAGCACTGGTTATGTGGGAACCTGGGCCGAGTAGAAATACAACAGAGAATGTCTCTTATTAGAACTGTAATTTGTAAACTGACACCAAGATGAGATCTTTAACTGTCTCTCACTACCCCATGACTACAAATTACAGGTATCTTGATTTGAGATGCCCTAACACAAACACTACAAAAATAAATTCAAGTGCAAGTTGTTTACTTAGGAAGTAAAGGATTCAACAATTTGGGAATGGAGGAGGGAAACACAGAAAGGAAGATGGAAGAGAGATGAAGCCACCTTGCGCTGTGGGTGACTGGAGTGTATTCCCACTAGTGAGGTCCTGGAAGTCCAGCCCGTGTAGAACACACGTGTCAGAGTTTACCAAGAGTACTACTGTTGCCAAGTGGCAAGGGAACAGAGGTATTTATACATCACTGCCATCAGAATTGTTAATTACCCAACCCTCTGACCTCTTATAGGTGCAGCAAGTATTTCCAGATGCCAGCAAAAGAAATGGCCGTGCTCAGTGCTGGACCAGGTATATGCAATGAAGTAACAGAGGCAAGAAGATATGAGAGGAGCAGCACATGGAGTCCCTGCTACACTGTTCATATGAAAATGAGACTTAAAAAAGCCATCTTCAATAACATCAGGTCCCAGTGAGTGATGGCTAAAATCATTGATTATTTCCTTTTAACCAGGATAGTCAAGTTTATATACTTAAATAAGTTTAAGTATATAATCAGCCAATCACTCAAGTGTCTCCAGTGGGTGATTCCCCCCACTTGGATAAAGATTCTCAGATTCTCATTCCTTTACTTCTGCTCAGTCAGTGAAATATCTTGTGTCCATGAATATTTTCTAGTATGAATCCAAATGATATGTAAAATCATTGTAGATCAGATTGAAGCTACAACTGCCATCCATAATCCCCTTCTAGTCATGCATATAAGGTAACTGTAGTTAGAAATCAGGAGAGTGGGGGCTGGGGTTCTGGCTTGGTGGTAGAGCACTTGCCTACCATGTGTGAGCACTGCTCAGCACCACCATACAAATATATATTAAAATAAAGGTATGGTGTCCATCTACAACTAAAAAAATTTTTTTAAAGAAATTAGGATGGATGACAGATAAAATAATCAAAAGTTTCCTTTTAATTGCCAAATAAAACATAAAGTCAACTAATCACAAAACCCTTGAGAAACATGAGATACATTGATAAGATACATGATATATTAAAGATCCATGAGAAATTAGGAAATGATAGAAACACATAAAATTCTGGGGACAATAGATGAGACTCAACCACTGGAAAGAGTTGAAAAGAATATGCACTGAACTGGCATTTCCTGCCTTGAAAAAGGTATAGCTAACCAGTTTACAAACTAAACTGTCACTAAATAATATTATCACAAAGTAATAAATCTAATAATAATTCTAATAATAATAAATCTAATAATAATTCTCTCCGAAAGAATTTAGTGACAGCAAAGTAATAAACATTAAAGAAAATGGGCAGTTGGGGATTTCAGGGGAAAAGAGACAATTCTATAAAGAATCCTGGAGTTACATTGCTCTTAAATCATTATCTTCATCAAATCATTACCACCATGATCACTATAATTATCACCATCACCACAATCATCATCACCATCATCAACACCACCCAAATCATCATCACCATCACCACCATCACTATCACCATCACTATGATCATCAAGTAAATAAATGACATTTTCCTCTATATCATACAGAAAATAAAATATGTGGTCAACATTCTCATAAAGTAATAGTAAGTAAAATGGTATAAACTCTCAGAATAAGAAACAAATAATTAGACTGACAAATCTCTGAAGATGGGACCACAGTTCACTTAATGTTTCATACATCCTTGTTCATAGTAAGAATTCATGCCATGCCATTTTTATTCCTAGAAATAAGGAATAAGTCAACATAGGAGATTTAATCTGCATCATGGACCTACAATGAATGGGAAGTTCTCACACCGGAACCAAAAGATAAGCTACCTCATGGGATCCAGAGACCATTTAAAAATTACTTTGGGGAAGTATATAAGAAAGCAAAAGGAAGGAACAGCTTGCAATAGTGTATCCAAGGCAAGAGGCATGCCAGTTACATTTACAAAGTATAAATATGTATTCAAGGAAGTTCTAAAGTCATTTGAAAACATATTCATTCAATAAATTATTGAGCACCTCTTAGATGCTGGAATTGTAACTGTGAAGGGAGATGGAGATGCTGATGAGGCTGTCAGAAGACAGATGGATGACCCCTAAACTCTTGGAGCATATATAAAAGTGGGGGTGACACTTTCTTCAAATGTTAACAAAGTATATGTAAAGTGCCCGTTTGAAAAATCACAAGGCAGGGCAGAAGTTTCACACCAATTTTATACTAACCCCCCAAATTCAGAAAAATCAGAAACTATATAATAGTAGACAAATTATCTGATTTAAGAAATATGTGAATTCCCATATATTCTAATGTTCTTACACATGCACATGCACACATTTATACTATATAAAATTTCAAGATTAAAAAAAAAAAAACCTCAGGAAGCCTATGTTTTAAAATTGAGCTGCTTATTTTTAATCAATGTTAAAGTAGGGCATTGACTTTATAAATAATGAAGGCAATTAATGTAATCACAACTTGACTTCTGAGCAATGCCAAGTATCATAATGGAGAAAGGGGACACATGTTAAAGCTCTTCCCACTTCTAAAGTCACCAAGCTAAAATAAATACAAAGAAAGCTACTGAAGCAAGACAAATACAAATCAAAATGTCATATGCTACAATAAGAATATTCTATTATTCAGAGAAATGTTTTAAACCAAAGAAAATAAATAGATACACCCTTTAGAATGTTCCCTGCTAATAGACATTTGCATTTGAGGGCTAAAGCATAATATATTCACAACACGTTTTTCATGGAGGTCTTTAAATAGCCCCCAAATTTAGTACATATTGACAACTGTAATTCTTAATGTCAGTTGAGCTAAAAAATGCTAGACCTTGGATTCAAAACAACACTGCTCTAAATAGTTTTCCTGGTTGCTTAAAAAAAGAAGGAAGAGACCATTTGTGGCTTTTGTCATATACTTTACAAAATTGCTACTAAGCCCCTGGATCATGAAATATTGATGCATATTTATTATTTTAAATGCACAGAGACAGCTTTGAATGTAGTCTTGGCAAATGTTCAGAGTTCAGTCTCTTTATGTGGACAAAGTATAGGTGTAAGAATAAGCTGTCTTCGTTTCCATCAGAGTAACAAATACCTAACAAATATTTTGTTTCCAGCAACAGTGTTGTCTAGAAGGATCACTTAGCAGACCAGCACCTCTCATATACCCATGAAAAGTGACCTCAGACTTCCATGTTTTACACATAAATTCTATTTCTGAACATATATGATTTCTAGTTCTCATCAAAAATACAAGCTGATACTTCTCTGGTAGTAAAATGGTCCAATATTAGCAGATAAAGGTTTGTTTTCCATGGTTGTTACAGGGTGAGTCTCCTAGAACTTACTAATTCACTGCCATGGTGTGTGACCAAATATCATGATTTTCAGCTAATGACTTTCCTGGCTTGATGGGACTAAACACCCTGCCAGATTGGAAATCAGGCAGCCTACTCCCACTCTGTTTCCATTCACAGTCATAATCACGCACCCATCCCTTCACAATCTGCACATCTTCCAGAAATGGATTTCATCCACTCTGCATACTAACTCTGCCTCTTTCCTGCTGCAACCAGCCTGGCAGAGGATGAAGTCTGCATAAACCCTGGGCTCCAAGGGCAAGAGTCTGGACAACTTCACTCGTCTGCCCAAAGTGACCCCCAGGGAAGGAGAAGGGAGAATATGACCTGTGCAGTTTGATGCGCTGAGTTTATAATAGCACCGTGGCACAGAGGCTAGTGCCAGCTAGAAGTCATCTCATGCTCCTGTGCACAGCTACAGCCCTGTGTCTTCCCTCCAGTGACGCTTTGTCAATTTCGCATTACAGTTATTTAGACCATGGCTTCTCTCACCAACTAGATGACAATTTGCAAGAAATAGTAATGCATAACCTTTTGTGGGTTAAACTCCTCCATCAGCCCAATCTGCAGACCCACCTACCTCACTAGATCCAACACACATCGATAGACACGGGCTAACTTTTGTATACATGATTTGCTTTATTGCACTAGAAAATAACTTATCTTACATACACATAATATGTTTATATATGGGCATGTGTTTTAGTCAGCTGTTTTTGCTGCTGTGACCAAAAGACATGACAAGAACAATTTTAGAAAAGAGTTTATTTGGGGCTGTTTCAGAGTTCTCATTCCACAGACAACTGGCTTCATTACTCTGGGCCTGAGGTGAGGCAGAACATCACGGCAGAAGAGTGTGATAGAAGGGACTGGGGAGGTGGCTCAGTGATCAAGTGTCCCTGTGTTTAATCCCTGGTACTGCACCCCCCAAAAAAAACATCATAAGAGTATGATAGAGGAAAGAAGCTCAGGACCAGAAAGCCCAGGGGAGGGGGGCTCTTCAACAGAACAAATTATACACCCAAGGGCAGGCCCTCATTGACCCAGCTCCTTCAGCTACATCCCACCTGCCTACAGTTATCGCCCAGTTAATCCCTATCAGTGAATTAAGGCATTGAGCAGATTTAAACTCTTATAACCCAATGATTTCCCCTCTAAATTTTTTCCATTGTCACACATGAGCTTTTGGGGGACACCACATATATAAACCATAAGAGCATGTATACATGTATGTATGTGTATGTGTGCCTGACTGTGTGCATATTCACAAATTTATTTCTTCTTTTTTCATGCAGAAATTAACATAAACTTGATGAAAGATCAAATAAAGCTAAATTATGCAAAATTTCAAAGAGCAAATTCTGTTCAAAAACAAGTATTCTGAAAAGGCTACTGTTGAAAACCTTGACAAAAAGGCTGAAATATGAATTTGATTTTCATCTGGCAAGGCTTGTCATTTCTGACATCCTGTTAGTTTCTGCCATTAGTCTTTTAGCCACCATTGCATGGAAGCAGGAGCAAAGACAAACAGAGGCCTCACTGTGTGCACAGGATAGTAGGTGGGTCAGCTACATAAAATATGGCAAGAATATGTGGGGGAACCTTGTATTGATTTCAGGGCCTCTTTGACATACAAGATCTTCTCGGACAAGACCAATGCCACTTACACAAGAAATTACAATCCCATGTTTCAACTGTTTCCACTTGTGTCATCCAGGTGTAAGCTGAAGGGAAATGACACAGGTACCAAATCATGCCAACCCAACACCTGCTTCAAAATATCAGACAGAATGTCAACACTTGACAGAAGGTTTGCTTCAGTTTTCTTGTTCTGCTTCCAACAAACTAAGCCATTACTCAGGCACACTGCTTGACAAAGGTCTCTCCACTCCTACTGAGCATGCAGCAATGACTCTCCAAGCATATTTCAGGACACAACTTGTTTTAGAGCCAGTCTATGTTTTAATGAACAGGCAGGATTCTCAAATGGAACCTTCACCCCCCCAAAAAGGGGGCACTGATGTTCTACCAAGGTGGCCAAACCTCAGATGACTTTAAGTCGCATTTCCCTTGAAAAGAAACTTGAGGCAAATAAGGGGCCTAGACTTTTAGTATTGCTATATTTGATGATGAAAGGAAAACTACTGAGCAAATTCCATAATGCATGCTCCTAACTTGACAATTTTCCAAATCAAACAGGGAACAGATTGAACAAACACAAAACTTCATCATTACAAATGTTGCCTGAATTTTTTCTTCTGTCTTATCCAATCAGGAATTATTCTAGATCTTATGACATGGTAATGAGGCAGAGGATCCCTCTCCCAACTCTGCATAACGCCATTCTTGGCTAACATATGCTTATTTAAAAATTTTAAAATAGCTTAATAACATAGTATGATATAAATGCTTTTCTACAGAGACAATTTTGGCAATGCCTGGAAGAAGCTGGAATGATAGTATAATAATTGCTAATTTTTATGGAGTGCTTCTATGCAAGACACTGTTCCTAGTGATTTCCATATCCTAACCCACTTAACCCACACAGTACAAAATTCACACTTGATGGCCACCTTCACTTTTCCCATAAAGAAACACATGAAAGGGGTAACAGAATTTTTCTTACACATGATAGATACGAAATAGAAAGCTCAAGCAGTGGGATCATACATGATATCATTTCCATTTTAAAAGCCTGACTTTATGTAACTGGCCATTGGAACTACTCACAAAAGTGATAACTATACATTAAGTTTCAGTAACCTCTGCCTAGGAAGGGGCCTTGATGTTTATGTCAAAGACTCTGCTGCTTGATTTTAAGCACAGGCACCACTGTAATGCTCCATCCCTATGTTACATGTGAATTTACACGTTTGGGATGAATTAAAAATTTCTCAAATACCTACTAAGCCACAAATGTAAGATGATTGTAGCATGTACAAAATGTGATAACTTTTGTTTGGAGATAAAAAAAATACACATATGTATTTATAAATGCACAGAAGAGCTCTGTTAGTATAATAGATCAAACTGTCCCTAGGATAACTGTGCACTTAGGAACAGGGAATAGAAATAAAAAATACTTCTAAGTATACATTTTTAATAAATTTTATTTTATATATACGTATGCATATTTTAATAATTTAGAACATTAACAAACTCTTGAAATATATCAATAATATAAAAACAATCTATATTCCAGATTAAATATTTTTCAATCACTACACTACTCAACTTGAAATGCTGAAATGTTTTTACTGTTATTTTTATCTATTTTAATAATTTTTATTAATGTATTATAGTTATACATAATATTGGGATTCATTTTGACAAAATTATGCAGGCATTGAATATAATTTTCCCCATTACTTCTCTTCCTCTGCTGATCTTTGTTCAATTTATTTATAGTATTTTTTTAAATCAGTGTACAATAAGTATCCATAAAGGTAAAATTTACTATGGCATATTTATGTATGTACATAGGATGGTTTGGTCAGTTTTAAGCCAATGTACTTCCCTTTTCTTGCCCTTTCTCCCTTTCCCTCAATCTCCTTCCTTTAGTCCAACGAGCTCTCTTATAGAATACGTGTGTGTGTATATATAATAGATATATATACAATATATGTATATTGTATATATATGCAATAGATATATATATACAATATACATATATGCATATCTATATAGACATATAGATATGCAATTGAGTTTTATTCAATCATAAAGAAAAATGGCTGTTATGGTTTGGATGTGAGGTGTCCCCCAAAAGCATGTCTCAGAGGTTAAACTTTTCATTGCCTTGTATTTGGATGTCACAACATGGTTATTGGAATTCAAATATTTTGTTCAGTTATAAAAATAATTTATTTATCTTTTGAATGGTTTACCAGTCTCATTCTAATACTTCTCTGAAACTCTTGGGAGGTTATGACCAGGGATGATCTTCCAATCTTTCTGCACAAACATTTATAAAATCACCTAGGGACAATGGCTTTCACCAACTTGTTCTTTTACATTTTCAGAGATAATTTGTACATTTATAAATCTGTGTCCTTTCATGTTTTTTGTTGTGGTGACTGCTTGTTTGTTTGTCTCCAAACAAGACATCACATTCTGCACATGCCATAGCATTCCTTACCTTTGTGGTTGAGCAGGTATTTGAGAAATTTTGACTTGATCTCAAATAGAGTTGATATATACTTTTAAATTCATGTATAACACAGGGACAGTGCATTTTAATTATGCATATGCTTAAAATCAAGCAGCCAAGTCATTTACATAATGTGAAATTAGTGTTCATGGTGGTAGAAAATACAAAGTGAAACATTTTTTAAAAGAAAAAAAGCAGTTCATTTCTAATATGATCATAAGTCAAAAATCTGTAAACAATACTATTGGAAACGTCAAGGAGAAAAATGTGAAGGGGCTGAAAAGTGCTCAAGAGGGCTTTTCGGCAGAGAAAAAAGCAGCTGTCACTGGGGTTCTCCAGAACTGTTAAAAATATGGGATTCATAGAGATGGGCCAAATGTATTTTGTATTGTGAGATGAACATGAATTTCCTGGGGCATGGACAGAATGTTATGGTGAAGGCCTAGAAATATCTTCCAAAAAGTTCATGTGTTAGGAAATATAACAATGTTGAGTGGTAAAAAAATCAGATTTTGAAAGCTGTAATCTTATAAATAAATAATGATGAGATTAATAATTCTAATGGACATCTGGGTGGTGACTCTTGGCCTCTGAGGCATAGCTGAAGAAAGCAAGTTACTGCGAATGTGACCTTGGATTATATCTATCCTCAGCCTCTTCCAAACTGTCTCTCTGCTTCCAGGATGCGATGAGGTAAAAAGATTTCCTTCATCATGCCACTTGGTAATGACGTTTCTCCTTGGTGCAAGTGACTGTGGACTAAGAACACTGAATCCATAAATCAAAATTAAACTTTTAGTTCTCTGTTACCGCTGTCAGTTATTTTGGTCACTGCAATAAAAAGCTAATGAACATGATTATTTTATTTTTAGAAATTCTGCCATAGAAGGAAGGAATTTCCGGAATAAGTTAAAAATAGGACATGTATCCTGATAAACCCAGGAATGTGTATATTTGAAACATTGGCTTGTATTCCCACATTGGATTTCAATGAAGGTAAGCATTGGTATCATTTTATTAAATGAATAGAAATGCCTGCAATCTTTTATCTTTTTGAATTCTTTCTAATGCTAGACTTTCTGATATTTACAAACTAATTACAGTGAAATTATTAGAAATTAGTTTCAATTTTATAAATTATCACAGAGGCTTCTCATCAATCATATATCTAATGCAAAGCATTTAATATTTATATGTAAGAGTTTATTGTTTTTTATTCATTTTTCACTGGAAAATATACAAATATGCTAGAGTTTCTACAATTAAGTATAACACAAACTGTATAGTTAATTTTTTTTCTTAGATTTCAGGTCACCAGAAGATTGGAACTAAGGTGTTTACAGGGTTGGTTCCTTTCACTGGTGATGAGGAGAATTTTTTTTCTACACCTCTTTTAGATTTTAGTAGCTTTTGGTGTTCCATACGATCTATCTAGCACACTCTTTGTATATTTGCATTATCGTAAGTGAGTGTATGTGTGTGTGTGCGCACTCGCCTGCATGCTTGTGTGCATGCATGTGCAGAGGGCACTTTCTAAATCTCTGCTTAGTTTTTTTTTAATCTTTATGTGTATTATATATGTTTTTTGATGTTTTCATCTAGTACTATTATTTCCTTTTTATATCAATTGTCAGTTTTTGAAATATATCTGAACACACAGAAAGATGTAGGTATTCTTCTATATTTTATACAGTAAACATGCCAACTGCCTTACTGTTTTAATAACTAACATATGTAATAAGTTGTATAATGGAACATGAGTAAATATTTATTGAATGTCTCTTTTCTAAAAATAGGCAGTCTTCTAAAATCTTTATGTTATTCATTCATGCTATTTGTAAAAAACAACTCTACATTGTTTCATATCTGCATTTCATATACAAGAAAACAGAGTTAGACTTCTCCTTCATGTTGCAAAGGTTTCATGCATCCCATCGCCCTGGCTAATAAAAAATCCTCATTCTTTGGAAAAGAACATTCCTCCTACAGATTGCATAAATACTTTGTGTCCACCAGATAATATTTTGGAACTATTATGTGTCTCTTTCCTTCTCTGTTCTCTCTCAAGTGCATGAAGTATGTCAAAACTAGACACTAGGAAATGTCAGAGAACAAAATTTCCATACTTCATGCTACAGATCTACTTGAGTCTTAAGATTTCTAGTGAAATAGTGAGCTATTCTCAATGTAAAAGGCTTTAATTATGTCTGACATTAAAGTAGTATATTAACTATTGAGTAAAATTATATTTAAAAACCTGACATATGTAAACAATTTATGAGAATTTGATAATAACAACAAGAAAAAGCTGACAAAAGCCAGAGGTGATAATATAAATCTTGCTATATATACTACTATGATATGGTCTTCCTCTGGACCCGTAAGTAGATACATATGAAGACTTCTCTCATTATGATTGTAGTGTAGAGAATAGAAGTAAAAACATAATTGTGCATCATTGTAGCAACACACACATAAATGAGTAACAGACATGAGCTATAATAAATCAATCAAAAGTAATGAACTAGAGTCACACAGTGACAAAAGTGTGTTGAAGGAAATTGCATGGTACACAAGCATATTTTTAATAGAATGTCTTCAATTTAAGAATCATGCATAATCATAAAAATAATTTTATAACATTCATCTAAGGAAAGGCATACCCAATTTTTCATCACTTGTATATATTATACAAATATTATTATATCTCATGTAATGAACTCCAGTGCAATAACAGTTTGGGACTTCAGCAATATATTTTCATTGATGGACACATCATCCTTACAGAATACTGACAAATCAAAATCAGAGTTAAACCATATACAATAGATAAAATGGCACTAACACATATACATAATGTTTCATTAAAAAATTGATCAATCCACATCATTCTCATCAGCCCATGGAATAATCTCCAAGATAGACCATATGGTAGGCCATAAGTACTGCAATAATATATTTTAATAATTGAAATCATATTTAATATCTTCTCCAATTACAATATCAAAAACTAGGAGTTGACAAGAAGAACAGTGGAAAATTAAAAAACAAGTAAAATTTATGCAACATTCTTCTAAACAGCAAACAGGATATTGAAGAAATTAAAAGAGAAATTAAAACACAAATTAAAATTAAAACAGTATGTCAAAACTTGTGTGACAGCAGCAATAGCAGTACTAAAAGAAAAATTTATAGGGGAAAAATGAAAAGAAAAAAGAAAAATACTTTGAATAAACAACATAATAATGCACCTCAATGATTTAAAGAAGCAAGAAAAAATCAAACACAAAATACATAGATTAGAAATATTAAAGTTCAGAACAGTATTGTTTTCTGTCACATGTGAAGCTTGAAGGAGAAAAACAAAGAGGGGGAAGTCATGTTATTAAAGTAGATGGTAGACCATTAGGGTAGAGGAAGAAGATCAGGAGGAGGAGGAAGTGACACTGGAGGAAGTATTAGGGAGTAAATTTGATCACATTATGTTTTTATGAATATCCAAATATGCCTCTATAAAACCCAACATTATGTATTATTAACACACAGAAATTTAAAAAAAAAAATCTCAGAGAAATGTAGGACTAAATTGAAAAAAAAAAACAACAAGAGATCAACTAAATAAAATGTTAGTTTTTAAAATAAACAAGATAGATAAAACAGCCAGACATGGTGACACTTACCAGGAGTTCCACATAATTTAGAGGTTATTGAGAGAGGATTCCCTGAGCCCAGTTGCTCAAAGTCAGCCTGAGTAAAATAGTGAGAATATCATATATTAGAAAAAAAATATAAAAAGTAGTAAAAAATTTAAAAACTATACTTTAAATAAAATGAAATCTTATAGCAAACCTTATAGCACAGAGATATGTAAAAGGGTAAAAAAAAACTATTATGTACAATTGCATGGTCAAATTGAAAAACTTAGGAGAAATGGATAATTCATGGATATACATAATCTATCAAGATTGAATTAGGAAAAATAGAAATTCTAAACAAGCCCAAAATGACAAATGAGATTAAAGCAGTAAATAAAATTCTATATATGAAAAAGAAACCACCATCACCAATAACAAAAAAAAAGGCCCAAACAGGAAGCCTTCCTTATAGCTCAATTCTACAAAACATTAAGGAAGAACTAATTCCAGTTAGTTCTCTAAAAATTGAAAGTGAAGGAACTCTGCCAAACTATTTTTTAATAAGAGCAGCATTATCCTGATAGTAAAACTAGACAAATGTGCAACAAAGAAATATACTGACCAGTATCCTGATAAATATAGATTTTAAAAGTTCAATTAAATAATAGCAAGTGGAATTCATGAGCACATCAAAAAGATTATATATCATATTCAAATGATATTCATCCTAAGGATTCAGTTATGCTTCATTGTTCACTGATCAATTAACTTATTTTATTAAAACATAATGAAGAATAAAACTCCTCTGATCTTCTCAATAAATGAAGAAAAAGCATTTGATAAGTTTTGACATCACAACATAATTAAAACTCTCAGCAAATTATATATAGAAGGAATATATCTAACCCGAAATAAATACTATGACATATATCAATGTTTTTCACTACAATAATACACATGACATAGGCTTCCTATGAAAAAAATGATTTAACATACATTTGCAGTGTTCCAAGGGCATGGCAATAGTCAAGTAGTTGGTTCTAGGTTTTGTCATATCATGGTGGATAGCAATAGTAGGAGTGTATATGGAAGCAAGTCAGTGATTACTCCTTAAACCAGGAGTAGAGAGAGATGTGGGTCCTACAGTAACTTTGGGGAACATGCTCTCAATATATCTAAGTATGCCCCACTAAGCCCCACTTATTACGTGTTGCAAAACAATCCCCAATAGCACCATGATGGGGACTAAAGATCCAATCAAAATAAATCATTGGGTGACAACCAACTACACCAAAACCATATCAGATTTATATGTAAAGCACACAGTTAACATTTTACTCAAAGGGGTTAATGAAATTGTTTCCTCTAAGATCTGGAACAAGAAAAGTATGTCCACTATTACCACACTTATTAACATGGTGTTGGAGTGAAAGCAAGATAAAAATAAAGAGCATTCATATTGAAAAGGAGAAAATCATTATCATTATATACAGATGATATGACCTTATATATAGAAGAACCTAAAGACTGTTATATATGTTAGAATTGATAAAAAAAATTCAGTAAAGTTGCAAGGTATAGAAATTAACATGAAAAAAAACAGTAGATTTTTTTATATAGCACTATAAAAGGTTACAGAAAAGGAAATCAAAATATTAATTCCAACACACACACACACACACACACACACACACACACACACAAAGTGATAGGCCTCTTTAAAACTAAAATTAGAAAATATTGAAGAAAGTAATTAAAGAGCACGTCAAAATATGAAATAGTATTCCATGTTTGTTAAATGGAAGAAATCATTGGTCAAATGCTTCTACAGATCATTTTCACAATTGGTGGAAATAACTTCCTATAGCTATTATTTTTAAAAGTATGTAGCTTTTTCAAAACTCTAAGAGGAATCATATGATTCAGTAAGCTCACTACTGTATATTTATCCAAAGGAAATGAAATCATTATATCAACACTTCCATGTTTTTGCAGCAATCACTTTAGAAATTGCCTACTCACTATAAATGATGATCTGATATCAATCAATGAGTCCATCAATGGATGAGGGATAAAGAAACTATGATACATATTCACAATGGGATATTATTTGACTATAAAGAAAGAATGAAATCCTTTACATATATTACAAGAATATTTTACATGAAACAAACCAGATAGGAGAAAAATGCTGATATTTTACTCATTTAAAAATTTGAACTTATGGAATAAGAATGAAGTAATAGGTACTAGAGAGACATGAAGTGGAGAAAGGAAATGGAAAAAAAGATAAAGAGGCTTCAAAATACAGTTAGGACAAATTGGATCAGGTGTTGGATAACCTAGTAACTGTTGTCTACAAAAAAATAATTTTAAAAAAATCTGTGATGTATTTCAAAGTAAGTATAAAAGTGTTAGAAATGATTAGTTTTTGATAAGATAGAAATGCTAATTACCTTGATATAATAATTACAGCTTGCACATGTTTCATATTGTCACACTCTAACCCATGAATGTGTACAATATTATGTGTCAGTAAAAATATATTATAAAAATGTTCTTTGTTTTTAATAAAATTTGGGAAGATAGATGTAAAGAAGAAATCTTATTTTATGATTCTTTAATCTTAATTAATAACTATTTCAAATATATTCTGACAAGATTTCTTTGTCTTTATTTTTAAAGGTTGTAGGAGAGGATATTCGTGGAACAATGTGTGTTCTATGCCATCAGAACATGGTATAAAACTCACAACATCCCCCCAAATATTTCAATTTATTTTCTGAAATAAAATATTTTTCATTACATGTTTTTACTTTATTTTATATTATTATTATATAAAATAAAGTAAAAACATGGCCTAATAATGTACCCATAAGCCATATTTTGCTATTAGTTAATTAAACATGTCTATCTTGAATTCAGATGTGCTCAAAGTGTAAATTTTTCACACTGGATTTCACTTAAGGTATCAGAGGATGAACACATATTATCCAAATATACAAAGAACAATTGTGCAAAAATAACAAACTTAGAAGGTCTGAATCTGTCTCTTTCCTTTTCTTCTGTATCCCTCCATGTTACCTTGAATTGAACCCAGGGCCTCAGGCATGCTAGTAAAATGTTCTACTTGGGAGGCTGAAGCAGGCGGAGATGGACGCCATTGTGGGCAACTTAGTGAGATATTGTCTCAAAATAAAAATTAATATGTGGGGATATATAGACATCCTCTGGGCTCAATCCCCAGTATCATTAAATAAATAAATAAGGCAAAAATTCTTCCTAAAAGTAAGGTTATATAGATCTCCAAGTTCATTACAGAATAATCAAAATATTTATTAGAGTAATTAGTCAGATTTTCTACAAATAAATCCAGAGAGTCATATCAGTACAAAGGAAAGTTTTTAGTAAGAACCCAAATTTGATTGCCCACAGAGTAACTTCCTGGCTGTAGGACTTTTTGCAAGTCCTTTACTATTTTATAGTGAAATCCGTCTAGACATTTATTTCTCTTAAAGGAGTAATTTGATTAAAACTTCTTACCTCATGATGTGTGTCTCCCCTTTCTTTTATCTTGTGTTCCCCATTTCAAATGATGACATCATCATAAGGTCATTGGAGCTTCACAGTCATTTTACTGTAGCTATTTAAACATAGTCCATGGACAAAGAGTATTGACATCACTGTGAATCTATCTAATGCTAAATCTCAGGCCTTGCCCTTCTGCATCTGCATCAGAACCTCTTTTAATTCCCAGGCAATTAATATACACATAAAAATTTGAGAAACACTGGTCTGTAATTCCTTCTATCCCTACCCCTGTACATCAACTCTGACACCAAGTCTATACAGCCAAATATTTTGTTCATCACATGCTCATGGCACTTATGGAACACCACAATGGCCTCTTAGCTGATCTCCTTCCTTAGTCCACTGGTTCTTACTCAGAATATCAGAAGAGTCACTCTTATGTACAGCTATAGTAAGATCACAAAGTTGACTGGCTAGAACTGTGTATAATACAGTTTGTTTTACCTATGTTGCATTCTAAAATATGGGGATGCTTACTTAACTGTTACATGGAAAAGCAGTCAACAAAACAAAACATAAAAGTTTAAGAATCACTTTTCTCTTGTCTTCTTGTTATAATCATTCTCCACATTGACCTCAAGTTTCTTTCAAAAGAACAAATCTGATCATGTTATATACCTAACGTCTTTCAGTGGCTTCTCCACATATCCTTTACTTCTATACCTCTGCCTTTCTGTTCATGCTTTTTTTATCCCTTCCTCCTGGCAAAAAATTTTGTCCATTTTCTAAAGTCCGGCTGAAGGGTTCACTACTGAAGAACCTTGCATATAACTGAACTCCTTTGGTAAAAAAAAGAAAAAAAAAGAACTTCTCTCCCCTGCCTTCCTTTGCATTTTGTTCATCACATGCTCATGACACTTATGGAACTATATAAAGTGCCTCTGGATTTGTCTCTCTTCCCTAATAAACAAGAGTTTGTCTACAGAAATTCTCTATATTGGTCACAGAAAGATGATCAAGACTCAAAATATGTTTAAGAAATCAATTACCAATTATATTTGACATCATTAGAAACTATAGAGTTTATTGCTGGTAATGGGAACACATTTGTAAACTACAAATGAAGCTCTATACACTCATAAGACACAATTATTTAGAAAATAAAATATCTCAAGCTATATGCATCAAGATACAGTGTAATTTCAAATATGCTTGAGGACCTAATTCCACTCACATAAACACAACTAACCTTAAAAGTTCACAAAAATATGGAGGCCCATACTGCTACATGTTAGAAAACATAAATGTACAGGAAGCCCAGAGGTAATTTTGTGATGGAGGAGGTAGAAGTCAAGTTTGTCAGTTGATTATTTATTTATTTATTTATTTATTTATTTATTTATTTATTTATCTATTTCTGGTGGTGCTGGGGATTGAACACAGACCTTGTGCATGTGAGGCAAGCACTGTACCAACTGAGATATATCCCCAGACCTCAGTTGATTTTCTAAAATTACATATTTTGTCATACAGACAACACTAAATTTGAGAAGTTTATCAACAGTCTAAAAGTTTAAAGAAGCTCATTTTATGCATATTACTTTTCAAGTACAGTTAAAATTACACTAAAAATATCATTTTGTACTAATTACAAAAATTTGCCAAACTCATACCTCCAATAATCATGTTATTTCAACATCCAACATGCTGTAGTTCATTAAAACATTCATCAAAATTAAATGATTTAGGACAACAGTCATCTAACAGTTAATGGGTGCCACACCCTACCAGAAGATCTGACCATCCCAAACCTCAAGACCCACTTTCCAGTGGCAAGGACTGACTCATATGCCAATGGCCACAGTGCAGGGTGCTCACCAGTGCTGAGTTGGGGGGAATGCTCCCAGCTTCTCACTGCAGTTCTGAAAGTGTGAAGATCTGACAGGAGACCAGGAGGTAATGGGTAAATACTTATGAGGTACAAGAGTCTGAAATCACACAAAATATTTAAAGAAAAGCAGTGATTAAAAATAGATAAAGCATGACAAACAAACAAGTATGAATGGGCTCCTTTCCTTTAAAACTCTCAAGAACATGGAATTATTTTAAGTACTTTGAGAGAATGGAAGTGGTAACTCAAGGTTGATTTAAAATGCATTTATTTGATTTCCCAGTTATGGGAAAAATTATGGGAACATTCCCACATTTTACTGTACTACTTGTTAACTACTAAAATAATCTCCTCACTTATGCACTGAACTTTTAAATTTTTATTTATAGTCAGACACAATATCTTTAATTCAGTTATTTATTTTTTTCTAATGTGGTGCAGATGATCTAACCCAGGGTCTCACACATGCAAGGTGAGTGCTCTACCGCTGAGTCAAGACCCCAACCCTGGACTTTAATATTTTTACATAATTAAGTTTTAGGGAACTCTTCATGTATTTGGGATATCAATCTTTAATCACGCTTAATACGTTGCTGGCATAGTGATGCACACCTGTAATCCCAGCATCTCAGGAGAATAAAGCAGTAGGATTGCATGTTCAAAGCCAGCCTCAGCAAAAGTGATATACTAAGCAACTCAGTGAGACCCTGTCTCTAAATAAAATACGAAAACAGGGCTGGGGATGTGGCTCAGAGGTCAAATGTCAAGAAATTCAATTCCTGGCACATCCCCAACACCAATCTCCAAAGGAAAAGTAAAAATAAAAAAATTCAACTGAAAAAAAAACATAAAAATAATTCCAAATCTAACTTGCTATGTGTATTTATTACTTAGAGCACTGCCATCTGTATTCATTAAAATATAGGCTAAAATGCTATAAAACAAGATCAAAAATACAATGACTAAAAATGAATAAATAAGTAGATAGATAGATAGATAGATAATAAATTTACCTTTACAGAGAGTACAGGGGCATGCAGATGGTTCAGGGGAGGTAGCCAGCTCATCTCTGTAAGGTCATCCACTGCCAGATCATCCAGTGGGCTCTTTATAGCTTTTCTTGTGGCACTTCTCTTGTCCCTAGCTCACCAACACTTCATGGGTAGGAAAGTGGATGGGTAAAAGAGTATGACAGACAAACAGCTTTTGTAATACAAATGTGTTTTAAGAGTAGCATCACACATCACCTTTACTCTCACCTCACTGCCCAAACTTAGAAACTGGTTTAGTGACTTTATCTAGCAATAAGAAACCTGAGATATAGTTTCTTTTTATATATAGACTATATACATAGCTAATATCAGAGTTGCAAGTATGTCTTCTTCCCAGTGTAAAAGAGACATCTCCTTTCTCAAGAGTTAATTGAAAGTTCCACTCAATTACTGGAATTTGTTCAAAGTCTAGGAGCTCTGGATGATGACAACCCACTTCAACAGGTATCATGTGGCTTCTTCCCTATCAGTGACCTATAACTAACAGATAACTAATTGTTGCTATATATTATCACCATACAATGGTCAAATACAATTAAGTGTTTATTCTGAAAAGAATTCCAAACACCTATTTTATCAATAATGAAATTCTGTTGGAAAAGAACTGCAAAGAACCCAAGCTCCAAAATAAAATGTTTTTTGGTTAAATTAAAGTTCTGTTCCCTGAAAGAAATTTTTTTATCTATTTGATGGTGGGATCCCTGTCTTGGCCTCTGGAAGATTTTTTCTTTTCCAATATTTTTTCTGTCCATATATGAAGTGGACACAGAAGAGAATGTGCTTCAACAGGGAAGCAAATATCTAATTGTATACTTCCTGCTGGTGTATATTTTGGACTAAGAGTTACTCAACTACTTAAGTGTCAAGCAACATCAAAACACCACAGGTTTTTGCAAGTCAAACTTTTTTGATTTTGGACAACAAAATTCTCTCAAAAACCTAATAGATCTATTTGTTTTCTGTCAGTGCCACAAGAAAGTAATCACAACTAAATATTTTGTTTGTCATGGATATTAAACTTGTCAACTCTGTTTTTTTTTTCTGACACCAGTGGAAGATCTAACCCTCTCTCTCTTGATTTACAACTAAGTTCCTTGAAGTCATCTGATTCATACCAAGAGGATTTTTGACCCCAATGGCATCAACGACTTGAGATGATCCTGATTACCTGAGTGATTTCAGACTCAGTCACTTACTTGCTTTGCTTTGGCCAGTAAAATATAAACAAATGTAATGACACTTCCAAGAAGCTGGTTCTGACATTTCTTTTTTCCTCTGTCACAAAAATGGCAATGTACCCCACACACATGGCAATATTTCTTCAGCTTAAATCTTGGGTGTGACAGGACATAGAAGAGAGCCACAGCTAACATATCATGGGTAAAAAAAATAAGCATTTATTTTATAGGGAATTAAGACTATATTTCAAACTGTAGCTTTTATTTAATTCAACTGACTGGTTCAGGTAAAAAAGCAAATACTTAATTTGATTCTTGCCTGGGCTAGCTTCCACAGTTGAGCCAAGAAAATCTAGCAGGAGGTTTTTGAGAATGAGTAGTTTAATCATCACTGTTTGGCACACAGGAGCAATTTTTTCCAACCACCCCAATGATCCACCTGACAGTTCAGACCACAAACAATGGAGAAAAAGAATATCCAATAGTTATAAACTATAGACACACTTTGAACTCTAAATTCAAACTAACTTGCTTGTTCTTTGATGCTCTCTTGTAGTAACTGCTAAAGAAACAAGCAGTATTCACTATATTAGCAATCTGATTCTAACTACTTCCCTGGAGGTATAGACAGGATAGAGAAATTGATGCCATATAAATATTATCAGAGGTGGCATTTTCACCAAATATTGTACCACTGTATAATTGAGAGTCACTGAATTTTTTTAGCTTATAACATTTTTATAAAGTATTTCAGCCAATGATTTAGCATGTATCATGCATTTTAACTTTATTATTATAAAATACCCCAGTTCAGGTACTCAATTTTGGTATTTTATAGAATATTGGTTAAATATTTTTAATGAAGTGATACCAAAATACATTGGCTCAAAGAAGAAAAAAAATGTATTCTTTTTCATGAAACAACATGGAGCTACACAGGTGGCTGCTGGGAGTGCAAGCAGTACTGGTTTTCTCCACAAGGTTTTCTGGGGCTGATACCCTCATGACAGGAATTCCATATAAGTTCAAGGCAGTTGCCATTACAGTAAGTGGAAGGGAAAAGAAGACGGACGCAAAAAATCAAGGACAAGGACCTTTAAAAAGACAATTCAGAAGTTGCATATTTCACTGCTCTTCATATATAACTGGCCTAAACCTAACCACACCGCCAATACTAACATTAGAAGATGATGAAATCTAGATTGTCTAACCGATAGCCATGCTGCCATCTAAACCACAGGGCATCTCATTCTAGAAATAAAGGAGGAGGAAGTGGATAATGGAGAAGTATTAGCTGTCTCTAATTAGAATTAACCATACCCTCATACAATCCTTCCTCAATAGTCATCAAAAAGCTTCTTTTTAAAAACATTTTTCAGATTATGACACTTCTGTTGAAAATCCTCCTATTCACTTCATGTAAAAACCAAAGTCCTCCCCATGGCTTACAAGTCTTACCAATTCTGTTCTTCCCATTATCTCTCTAACCTCATCCCTAATAAAAATCGTCCTCAACTTAAATTGGTTACATCTCAAAACAATTATAATATAAAATAAAATTCAGGTATATGTTTATTACATCTGTCCTACCAAACCTCACAGCTTAGCAGCACAAAACAATTTAGAGTACCAGTCATTTATCTTCATGGTGGATTTATGATCTGGGATCTTCAGTTCCCTGCTATTGTTCAGCATGAAAAAAGAAGATCCTGCAGGCATGATGGCACTTGCCTGTAATCTCAGCTCCTTACAAAGCTGAGGCAGGAGGACTGTAAGTTGCAGGTCAAATTGTGTAGTTTTGCAAGAGCCTGTCTCAAAATAAAAAGAGCTGGAAATGTAGCTCAGTGATAGCTAACCACTGGATCTAATTTCTTTTACAAACAAATATTATGCTGCATATAACTAGTGTAACAAAAGATTAAATTCAAAATCTGAAATACTGTCCTACTGAATATATATTGCTTTCAAGATAAAAAAATCCTTGATTCAAACCATCATAAATGTAGCCATTTTAAATGTGGAGCCACCGATTCTCTTCCCATGAAATAAAACCAAATAGACTATATATATATATATATATATATATATATATATATATATATATATATATATATATCAAATAAAAGAAAAGATAGAATAATATATTTGCAACTGTAAATGATAACTTTTAAATAAAATAAAAGTCTAAGCATCATGGGGAAATTTTGATTAAACTGACTCTGTTGAAATTATGGACTTGTTTTTTCAACAAAGGACAATATGAAGTTAAAAGACAGAAAACACCAGAAGCATTTGTTTGAAACATCTAAAAAAGACAAAGGACTAATATTCAGCTTATGCAAAGTACTCTTACAAAAACAGGAAATATAACTGAAAATTTGATAAAAACCAGAAAGTAGAGTGATTTTTCCTTGGGCTGGGCTTGTAGCTTATTTGTAGAGTTTATGTGTAAGGCACTGGGTTCAATTATCAGCAACACACATAAGTAAATAAAATAAAGTTCCATGGAAAACTAAAAATGAATATATTAAAAAAACGGGCATTACAAGAAAATTCAGTATGCCCAATTAAATTTGAAATTCAGATAGACACTGACTTTTGTTCAAGCATAAGTAGATCCCCTATATTGCATGACACCTTTAAAAATATTATTTGTTATTTATCTGAAATTCACATTTATAATAGCGAATCCTCTATTTTTATTTCATAAATTTGGCAAGTGTAGGTAAAATCCACACAGGTAACAAGCGAACAAAGAGAAGTTCAGCTTCACCAGCAATCAAAGAATGCAAATTAAACAGAAAATGCCATTTTACCTATTAGCAAAGACTAGAAAACAAAGCTTTTATTGAAAAGTGTACAATGCTCACTTTTTTTCCAATTAATTAAAAAAGACAGCCTACCACCTCACCTATGATCCTTTTTAAAATCAGTTAACTAGGCAATAAATGCTCAACTAGTCACTGGATATGCAAAGAGACACATTTGAAATCCATTACTTTATATCATAAATATCACAGAAATAAACAAATAACCACATTTGGGACAACAACAATTTTTTTTCCTTATAAAATACAGGTCCTAATTAAGTATAATTTTGTGAAGTTTAACTCTTAAGAATAAAACTCCTGAATACCATGTGGTAGAAAAACAATAGCTGTTTTGTATATATCAATTTTAATGTTGGGTTAAGATTAATGTAATTGGTGATCCTCATAGGTTAATAAATTTGGCCGGTAAACAAAAATAAGAGTCAGAATTTACATTTTTTTCAAGAGATTTCATGTAAAATTATTTTATCAAAATCACAATTATAGCTTCATTACTAAATAATACCTATCTGGAAGTCACAAGGTATGACACAAAAACTGAGGTTAAGAAAAAAAGTACAGGCTTTATATAAAATAAATGCCCACTATTTTAAAAATTATTCTGAAGTTATTACATATGTAAATATAGTACTTTAAAATAAAATTTGAATATAACAAAGAAATTGTATGAAAAACTCTCTTTGGCTTCCCTTACTTCCAAGATAATAAATGCCCCACTTTATCTTAAATCTATACAGGAAAAAAAAATTAAATGAAATTACAATATATCAATTTTAAAAAAATGTTTTGTTACAATTCCAGCAGTCATAAATGGTAACATTTTATTTTATTCTGAAAAATAAATATATTATAAATATTAAACAACTGAATGAATTTATATACATAGTGCTATGATATAATAATTGTTGTAGTGTGATTCAAAGATACTAAAATGATTCAGCATATCTTATCAAATAAAAGACATGATATAATCATCAAACCTTCTAAAATGTTAACAGGAATAATTGCTAGTTAACTTTCTTTCCAAACGTATTCTATTTTACATATATCTCTAATAAAAAACAAAAACTTTCAGATCCATAATTCATCATCTGTGAAGGTTAATCTTGGCAAATTCATGATCAACCAGAATAATAGACATAAAAGTAACACAATCTTCACCATAATTTTTACAGTACTTCTACCAAAAAAAAATCCATTTCACTATATAAATGATTATTGAAGCAGCCTGAGTCCCAAATATGAAATAATCCTGATTTTGGTAGATAATAAAATGTAGAATTTGTTACCTTTTTTTTAAGTTCAAAAGTAAAACCAGAACTCTATTATCACAATAGCTAACATGAATATGTGTAACATAAATGTAGAGAATAAAGAGTACCTATTCTTCAACTTCAAGAAAGAAAAAGATCATTTTTCTGCTCTTGCCCCAAGATGGAAAAAACTCAACTACAATTGTAGTTTTAAATTTGCCATGACCAATCAATCTTGAAGGTCGACTCAACTTTTTATTCAGTGAAGAAAATCAACCAATCACCAACTTCCTGAATTTAGTAATGTCCTCAAAGTCAGTCAGTCTCTAAAATTTCAACCTTAAAGTTAACCAATCCTTAAATTGTCTAACTTTTGAAAATCACCCAAACTTAAAACTCCATGCTTTTTCAAATTCCACATAAGAACATTTTTCGCCTTCTGGGAGAACAGTGATCTCAAAAAGCAGAGTTCTCCGTTGCTTAGAAAGTATGCAATTCAGCTTTATTTCAGCAATATTTAATGGTGATCTCCTCACTCATTATTCTAATAAATGAGTATTTAGATATTAGTATTTTTCCTCACTGAAGTAAGAAAAATATTTGTTACAATAATGCAACATAATGTCAAGTTTGGAATCTTCATCATTTATAAAAATGTACATTTTTTCATGTCCAACATACATGCACACTAGCAGAAGTCATACTCCTTCTCTCTCTTCCTCCAAAATCCACAATATCATATTATCAACGGTCCAAATCCAGCCAATGAATGTACTATATAAAATATTTTAATATTCAAACATTAAAACTTATACAAAGAATTGAATAATATCAAAAATATTTTAAAAACAGCTTAACTATTTAAGTTTATATTCTTTTTAACCTAATAAAATGATTATCTAGCTTGTTTCTGTAAAACCTGACACTCCAAATTCAAAATCCTATCTTGGATTTAATTGGGCAAAGTAACAAACTTTATTAGGAAATAAAATAACTATCACCAGTTCCTATCACCTCACAAAAATGACATGCTCATTTAGCATAGAATAAACTCCAAATGTATCACAAAGAAAATAAAAACTGTATTATTATAATTTACTCTGTTGTTAAGTCAAGTCAGTTTGAGGTTTAGGTTACAATGGACAGAAACAGCCTCAGACATGATGTAAACAATGACTACCCAATTTATTTCACTTGTCTATATGATCAAATTAGAAAATGAGATAAATGGGAGGCTTAACCCTTGCATAAATCTATCTGTATCAGAATGGCAACATAAATCACACCATGCTGGACACCTGCCTTAACTATGCTCAAAAAACAGCTGAGAGCTACCACTTGGACTATTTTTGGATTAAGTGGTCTCAAAAAAATATATTCTAAATAGCAAAAAGAGCTACCATATGATAAAAAAAACTCAGTGAACTTTCAGAGATTCAACTTTGAGCAGTATTACAAACATTCAATTTACCAACCAATTCAAGTGGCAAATTAACCTACGTGTCAAAAGAAATATTTAGTCATGTAATCATAGATTTCGTGAATTTATACAAAATTTGACAATTTTATTTTTTGAAGAATTATAATTTAAGAAGCAACACAGCTCAATGCAAACAGTAAAAATTACATTATGAGTGGCTGAGGTTATGGCTTGCGTAGAGCATTCGCCGAGGACATGTGGGGGGCCCTGGGTTCAATCCTCAGCACAATATAAAAATAAAATAAAGTTATTGTGTCCTACAACTAAAACAAAATACTTTTAAATTACATTATGAGTTTGGTGATCTTGAATATAGAGTGTAATCTCCCTAAATCAACTTTCTTATCTATAAAGTGGGAACAATTACTCAATTCAAGGGTTTTCAGGAAGATTAAATGAGCTAAAAATAATTGGTGACTTTAAAAGTATCCCAGGCATTAAGACCTACCTCCAAATCTTAGTCTTCCTCATCAGTAACTTGCCCCAACAATATGGAAAGTCCTTTGACCTATGTCTGTTTCCTTATTCATCAAATAATGAAGATAATGTATTGCTATGTATTTTACGGGGGTTATATGACAATGGCATATGAAAACTAATGTAAAAAGGGTCATTGCAATATATAGTCAAGTAACTCTAAGACAGCTAATTGTATGTACAAAAAAATAAAGAAAATTTATTCTAGCAAACCTGTTACAATGCAGGACTGTATAATGCCCAAATTAAATTAATTTATAAGAAAAATTTCATAGTTTAAAAAACACAAAAGCTCTAGATCAATGCCAACCAAAAATATTTAAAGTTATTGTCACTAGTTTCAAGAATTATTTTCTGTGCAATTAATGAACCAAATTATCCCAGCTATACAACAACTAAAAGCAGCAAAACAAAATCTTTTGTTCCAGTTCAGGAATTTGCCACTTAAAACTACCACCTCCATTGGGGAAAGCAGAAAGTATAAAGAGGAAAGGAGAGAGACAGCCAAGAGAAAGACAGATTAAAAATAGAAAGAGAACACAGGAAGAGAAGATTTGGGGGAAAAAAAGAAGAGGAGGAGAGTAGAGCAGAGCAGAACAGAACAGAATGATGGTTTTTATCTTGAACGTCCACCAAAGGTTCATGTACTAAAGGTTGGTTGCCAGCCTGTGGCCTTATTGGGAGGTGCTGGAAAAAAAGCCTAGTGGAAGAAAGTCTGTTCATTGTAGCATGCCCTTAAAAGTTTTATTGGCATCCCATCCCCTTCTTCCACTCCTTCTCTCTCACTCTCTGCTTCCCAGCCACTATGCACTCCCCATCATGATGTACTGTGCCACCACAGACCCAAAGCAATGGGCCAAGCAATCATGGACTGACCCACACCAAAATACTAGGCCAAAATAAATCTTTTCTAATTTTAATCTCAGATATGCTGTCCCAGTTATAGAGACATAACACAAGAAGAAAGAGTGATGTGAGCAGAGTGGAAAGGACAGCAGAGGAAAGAAGGGAAGTAATAAATGAAGTGATAGGAGAGATTTATACAATTTCTCAACATCAGCAGCATTGAGCTTTTACAACATTTTTTTTGGTTAGGAGGTGGTCAGATGAATGGTAGAATGCTTCTGGTATAAACCCACTATATATCCCACACACAGTTATGACAACCAACATTGCAAAATATCACCAGAATGGGTTGAAGCAGATAAAATTATATTTTTACTAGTCTAAATTCATAGTATCAAATTCCAATATTTATCTCTCTACAGATTAGTGGTTCAGAATGGAATTTGACACTAGCAGCTTTGAAACAAAAGAACAAAATGAAAAACTGCTGCCTGTGGGATGGAAACAAAGACAACTATAGTTATAGTAGGTAGCTATGGATAAGCTATGTGTTCCATCAACAGGAAAGGGATAGCTTTTGCTTATGATTACGCTTTTGGGGTGACAATTTGGTTTATCTGTCACTAAATCTTAGTCTCACCCACACTTACCAATTATTAGTCATTAGTTTTTATGTAAAAAAATCTAAGAAACTATGAATCACAATTCATAATTTAAATTTACATAAATTATTTAATTTATTATTACATTTACAGTGTTAAAAATACAAAAAAATAGTACTTAGTTAGCACTCCTAATCTCTACGAGCAAAAAGGTAATATGCAAAAACAAGGGTAACTAAAAGAAGTAGCATTTTATGAATTATATTTAAATGCCTGATATGTTCATCACTGGCTATATGCATTGTTTTCTACAAGAAAAAAAATCCATATATTTATATTTGCACTCTTGCAATGAAGGATCTTTAAAATTAGCTTGTGTAGGAAACTGAGGGCAGGTAGTTA